>NW_019384823.1:520870-521661 GCF_000671375.1 Centruroides sculpturatus
ATTAATTAATTAAATATTTATAGTTGTTCTTTAAATATCAAAAAATATTGGAATAATTTATACAAATTTATGAAATTTTAAACGATTTTCATTTAAATTTATAAAGTATTTTCATAATCATTCTTCTACTGTATCTAATAAATTTTTTAAATATTCAAATAAAATGTCCTAAAAGTATCTTTCTGGGAATGATATCGATCGAGTTTTAATGCATTTTAATGTATAAAAAAGGAAAATATAGGCCTATAATTTTCCTTCTATAAATTTCAATTTGCACAGATCCTAAATTGCTTTCTAAATTCTGAATTAAAAATCAAACAAATATATATATTTATAGGATGACCTAGAATAATAGATTAATTACTCATGAAGTAAAATCTGTCTAAAACGGACGCTCAACGAAACAGAAATCTGAAAATAAAAAATAAATCTCGAAATAGAGCGATTTGCTTGAAAAATACTTGGCTGGAAACCTGTCTAATGCGGAAATGAAAGACATGTTTGATGCCGATTGTGTAATATAGCCTAAATGAAATAGACTAAAGCTTAATTATAGATAAATTTTAAATTATAATTAAAACACGTTTAAAGGAGTTTTTACAAAATTTTTCCTCCACGCACCATACAAATATTTCGATGTTCTTCACATTTCTGAAACATAATCAGCATACTTAAATATTAGAGGAAGAGCAATTCTAAATATAAATTTTAATATTTTTCAATATTTTACTATTTTACGTTAATAAAACATGTAAAAATTTATACAATAAAAAAGAAACCTGCCTAAACGA
>NW_019384823.1:525971-527831 GCF_000671375.1 Centruroides sculpturatus
TAATATTACCGATATGTCATCGAAAAGAAAACGTGTTGTATTATCATTAAAAGACAAATTAAAGTATTTGTTTCGATTATCCGGATTTTTCCTTATCCGGACTACCTTCATCCCCAATTAGTCCGGATAATCGAGGTTCTACTGTATTTGATAAATTAACAAAATATATTGACAATACTCTGCAGTGTATGATAGAAACAAAAATTAAGTTAAAACTCTTAGCATAATATTGAAAAAAATCATATAATTTGATTAAATTTGTTAGCATGTCAATTTTAAAATCAGAAATAGAAACCATTGATAATCAAATCAATAATGAAAACAGTAATATGAGTTTTTTAAAATTTGGTGATTCTTCTATCAATACAATTGTACTTTTAAAATAGAAAAACCATGAAAATTATAATATTTTCTATTACAATAAATAATTTTTTTCAAAAGATAAAAATTGAACCAATAATGAACTTATAAATATTTTAAAGAGGATACTATAGATTATCACCTATGGAATTTCGGGACTTTGAGTATATATCTGAACTGAGGGGGCTGAGACGAGTTCAATGATACCCTACTTTTAGACCAGAGATGAAAAGTAAGAAAGTTATCATAATTTTTTCCGGCAATCGTGTGATGATTGGGAGTCATGTCGCTCTCTCCGCTAAGCCTGTCGTGTGTTTAACAGGCAGTCCGGCAAGTCAGCCATATATACCTTCAACAGAGGCAGATGTTGATCACACAAGCACACTGATGATCTGCAGTTAAAGTTAAGTCCTTTTTGCATGCCCTGCACTCCTCAACCTCAGGGCCTGCAGCCCCTCAGCCGCTGACACACTCGCTATCACTCACGGTCGGCTAGTACTACGTGCCATTTTTTCAGCTTGTCAAACAAACCTAACCTATTCCTCCGGGAAATGACCGTATCCACTATATAGCAGAAAAATCTGAAATGGCATGGAATGCACTGTGAAAGGCAAGAAATGACTGTTTAGAATGACTGCTTTCCTTGGTGAGATTTTGACTTGCTCAAAGAAAGTACCAGCAGTGATTTGTTGTTGCTGTCCATGCTTCTGGCACTGCAGGCGTCCCCATCCTTTGCCTTTATCTTTCTCTTCAGTGAACACTTCTAATTTCATCCACTCTCTGCATCTATTACATTTTTTGCTTTATGAAGGAGACTTTGATCTTGTAACCATTTAAAACATGTTTCCTTATTTTTGACTACTTCTAATGCTAGCTTAAGGAAATTCATTTTCAAAATTGCTGCATAAAAAATAGAAAATTAAGCAGACAACACCGTAATTGGAAGCAATGCCACCTAGTGGTGAAAATGTGCAAACCAAACTAGTTAAATAAATAAATAACTTAGATAAGTTATTTAACTTAGTTAAGTAAATTAAATTAAATTAAATTAAATAACTAGAAAAGTATATCAAATAGAATTTTAATAAACAAATAAATATTTATGTTAAATAATATAAATTAAAAATACATTTAATTAAAATATTATTATTCTATAAATAAATAAAAGTTTTAAAAATATTTCTGGTGTTAAATAATGTAATATTCAAGATAAATTTAATTAAAACTTGTTTAATTGCTTGTTCTTTCAAGTGATAAGATTATCACGTGTTTAAATATTCGAGTTTTACTTGATTGCTCTGTTTGCCTTGAAACAATTCATACATATTGATAAAGTTTTTAAAACTATTTTTCATTCCTAACATCTGTTTCATTTACGTTTTTCTTATCTGACAATGTTGACACTTGCTGATTCGAGAATTTTATGTAACTATAAAAGAACGATGCTAGAATTTTTATCCATTCAACCCTTAAAAAAATACAAAAAATACACAAAATTAT
>NW_019384824.1:0-28172 GCF_000671375.1 Centruroides sculpturatus
CAGAGTTCGTGATCTTGGCAAGTGTTGCCAGACAGTGTTCAGGATCTCTGGCGCTGGCGGCCACAGGTTAATGAAATGTGGATGTAGACATCAAACTAGCAGAAATATGAGTAAATATATCTTGTATATTATTTTATTGTCTAAGAGTGACGATTTAATAAACTTTATAAATAAATATAGTGTTAAATTGAAATACTTCTGACTTGTAAAACTAGATCACAACCACTATAGACTGACCAGATCCTAATATAATCCCATAAAAAAATATTGGTAAAACCAGGTTGAAAAAGTAGAACTCAGCAGAAACATCTACATAAAGGCATAAGAATAGTGGAAGCAGATTTGACAGAAAGACTCAACGTGTGAATAAAGTGCACATTACACTGGCTACAAGAAGTTTTAAAGGAAGCAGTCATCATGATAATAAATAGGAAAAATAAGCATGGTAACAGAAGAAGGCTTCGAACTTTGTGTCTCAAACTTTCTTTGCTGATACTGCTCAAACATGTTCTAACATTCAGTCAAATTAATGTAGTGCAACAACTTTAAAACTCAAAGTAAAGCTCGAAGCCCTCTTCCGTGACTATGCTTATTTTTCTTATTTATTATCATGATGACTGCCTCCTTCAAAATTTCCTGTACAGTAGAATCCCTCTAATCCGTCATCTTTGGGACTGGGGTTATGGTCGGAACGCAAAAAAGGTCGGATTATCAGAAAAAAGTAAAATAAACAATCTTCCCCTTTGTCCAGTCTTTGTAGCACTGCTAATTTTTCATTTAATGAAAGAGTAACGTGTTTACGTTTCACTCCTGACATGTTGAAAAACACACAAAACTGTATACGTACACACAATGTAAAACATATACTGTACGGTTTTTCGAGACGTCCGGATTTGTTTCCGGGTCCCCAGAGCGGTAGGCTGCCACCTTGACCACTCGGTCATCCGGCCGTCAAGACGAAAGGTCTGAAAATGTGGAGATTTGGAGTGTCAAATATGATACTTTCTCTTGTCATATATAGGTACAGTACACAAGAACCACAAAGGTAAAATGGGTCATTATTTTGTAAATAATATCCTATTTTACTTTGTGCGTGCAAAAAGACAATGTAAGAAAACACCTATGTATTGTCTACTTTATTGAATTTTTTATTTTGTAAATTCTAAAAATGTATTTGTCCTGGCAATTTTTTAAATAAAATATCATATTTTAGAAATATTTTATTTTTAAATCATTAGGCTTGTATTAAAAGTAATCGCAAAACGTCACAACCTGTCGCGTCCTTTGAGGTATACGAGTGATGCGACAAAAGAGGTATTTGACATTGACCGGTATCTGCACCCTCGAGATTTGGCAATCCGCATTCATGCAAGCACTGCAGGACCGTCTCGGATTCCATTAGCCACTGGTAAGGAGCTATTTGACTAAGTGGATTGATTTAAGATTTAAAAAGTAAAGAATATTTTACGTTATTTTTATGTACTGTACGTTTCTTTGCAAAGCTATATTTAATTATAATTTTCTTTAAAAGTATATTCATACAATTGAAGAATATTTTATACCAGGTATGTATATCCACCACGCATTTTATTTCATCAAGTACGTTTTTATTATTTTATTTTTAATTGTAGCCTTTATATCGTGGCTAGCGATTCGGAATGTAATTGTGATATAAAAAATACATTTAGATACGTCCAGTGATGACATTCGAAATATTTAACAAAGGGTTCGCTAACAGAAAATTTTTCTTTAACAATTTTTTTTTCGCTCAAATGGTGCATCGGAAGCCTCTAGTTTAGTAGTGTTACAGAGTATAATACGTATATTTTAATATTTTTAAAAGAATCAAACCATTGAGAAATGTTACATGTGTTTAACAAGGTTCTGAAAACTTTGAAAATGTTAACAACGGGTTCGGCCGAACCTGTGCGAACCCGCTGAATATCACCACTGNTACCACTCTCGCAGAATAAGAAGTTAAATTGTACAGCGGTGACTCATTCATCCCCAGTATGGTTCCTATTTAGAGATTATAGAGAATGAAGTAATATTTCCAACTTTTTCATTGCTTGTATCATTTCAGAATAATCATACATTGAAGTTAAGAACCTTAACAGGGGTCACGCTGCCCATTGCAAAATTTGCAATTTGCAAAAATTTTATCTCACTGAAGACTGAGAACATGAATCTGTCTTGGTCTGATACAATTTTACTATTAATAAACAACAGAAACAAAGTTAATTGGGAAACTCGGTGATAAAAACTCAACACTTTTTTTGTATCGCCGGTCATCCTTCATTTCTGGTTGACACAAAAAATCACAGTGGCGAATAACTTTCTATTTTGGTAGATAAAAAATGTGTTTTGCAAATGAATTTGCAATTGCTATAAAAAAGCCAGGCAACCCCTGCAATATTAAATTACAAAAATGTTTAAACTTCATAAATTAAAAGAAAAAAATATATATATATTTAAAAAATTTTATAAAATCTTTCCGCTAATATTGGGCTACCTTTTTTGCATGTTACAAAGTAATCCGAAACGTGAGTTGGGTGAACGTGGTGGCAGTCCTCTATTCAAATTATCACGTTCAAGGTTTGTAGAATATGCCCGTTACCTTTTAATTTTAAATGTTTTTCTAAATTTTTTTCTTTGAAACTAAAGTATAGACTATATTAAACGGCACTTAAATATCAATTATTCGTAAAGGTAAGGCGTGGGTAAATAAAAATGGAGTCGATTAAAGTAGATTGAAAATTGCAAAAATTACATAAAAAGTAAATCGGGAAGATTCAGTTCGGAATTTAATGAAATTAAATCGATAATTTAAGCAATTAACTTAAAAATTAATCTTAATTTCTGTTAAATCTCTCGATTTCTTTACAAAAATTCAACATTCTATCTAAACTAATTCGCCATTATTTGGAACCATATTTGATATTCAAATAATTGAGTTATTTTGAAATAATTTTATCTTAATCGCTCCCAATATTAACATTATTATTACTAAAAGTTTATTACAGAATTAATGTAAAATTCAGGTAAATGTTCATGTATGAATTGAGATTCCACATACTTGATAGTCATTTGGATATGAACACGTTAAAATTTTCGTTCATGATTATAACTGATCTTGATATAGCTTAGTGTATAAAGTGATTTTGGACATTTCTTGCTTTTAAGTGACAAAATAGTAAGTGTAGTGTTTGTTGTGTGATTAACTAGGTAGAAAAATTAAGGGTAAAAAAGTTCTGAATGAGTGCTTTGGATCTCCAAATTTTAGACCCCCCTAGATGACCTAGATGATCAAAAAGTCAAAAGAACCATACCCACTAGTTTTTAGACAAATATCTCGCCAAGGGTCTAACCCTTGGTGAGATATTTGTCTAAAAATTAGTTAATGGTATTGTACACTACTATATTCTAAATACCAGGAATAGTTGGTGCAGTGGCATTGCTTGTGTTATATGAGCTGTCTCTAGTAAAGTGGAAAATAGTTGATTAGAATAGTTCTGGATTTTTTTTATTCACTTTTAAATTTTATCCCATTTTTGAATGTTTTCAAAAGGCTGATTTTTGAGGTTTTATAAAATGGCCATGGGCTATGGCTCTGTCCAACACTCCTCATTCTTAGTAATTTTACTGCTTTCTTTAGATGGATCATTTAGCTTGTACTTCACTTAGCTAACTAGTTTGCTTCTTTCTGCTGGTCACCATAATTATGATTTATTGGCAGCAATATTATAGCTTAAAGATGATTTTTAAAAAATAGTAATCAACAATATGGAAATATTCTTGAGGATAAGAGTAATGAATTTTTATCACTAACACATTTCTTAGCTTGATATTTTTCTATTTAAGATGGAAGATATGTTCAATACTTAACAATATTTGTCATAAACAGAATACAGTAATGTGTTTGGAAACGTTCATTATGTTATACTACTGGGTTGTAAAACATTTAATTATGTATATAAAAAAAGGAAATGTTACAGAAATCAAAACTTTAATAGTGTTATACTACGTTCGCACACAATCCACGACTCACTTCTATCTCGATTTACCTACAATCTGGATTGTGACTGTCTCTCGTCGAACGTCATGCTGTTCGCACAGGCAGTCAGCTCGAGAAGAACCTGGCTATTACACGCGATCATAAAACTGACGTAACTACGCGGTAAGTCACAAACACCAACAAACAAAATGGAAGTTTTGGTTAGAAATAAATACTTTTTCTTGCCATGCATCTAATAATAGACAGATGTCGTCGTCTCTCCAGGTGTCTTTTATTTCTCTGTCGATAGCCCAACATGTGTTCAGCAGCCATCTTGTATTTTCTCGCGCGCGTGGGATTGTGGGATCTCTCTTATGACTAGTTTCAAGAACTCTCTTCAGTCGATCACGATAGAACCTTGTTTCAGTCGAGATTGAAATGGTTGAGAGCATTCGCACCTCGGAACTCTCTCCGACCTTAGCCACAATCTAGATTGAAATGCTCGGTGCGAACGGGGTATTAGAATGTTTAGAATACAAATTTATTTCTGTAAATTTTTAAGTGATGGTGTATTGTGGAAAGTTAATACTTAAATTTGTTAATTATTTTCTAAAAATTTTTGTGATTGCATCGTATTAAATTATAAAAATTGAAAGTATGTTTGAAACTATCACTATTTATTGCTTGCATCAGTTTTTGGAATCAATCAAAACATAGTAACATTCCTCCTGCATGTATAGTATTTATAGAGCTTACATACAAATATATTTCTCAAGTTCCTCACTATAATAACCAAAACAAATGGAAATTGTGTTATTTTTATGCTGTAATTCTACTTGCTTATTTAATAATTAAATTGAATTTCAGTAAACAATAATAGCCCATAATTTCTGGCTTTTTTGATTGGTATTGATATATGTATTGGAAGTTTTTGAGAAATGTTTGTGGTTTAACCATACACCTTGTCACATGTTTGATTTATTGGGTTGCAGCGGAATTGGAGTAAATGCTGAACAACTTTGTTATGATCAACAAAGTTAACAAAATTTGGTTCAATTCTAGCTGTCGATATAATTTCCATGAAATTTTAACTGAAAATTTTAGGGACTACATTATCATCTGTTAAAAGCCAATTAACAACAACTTATGTGCAGATGTAGTGTACTTTTAGAAATTATTTTTAATAAATTTTGATATTTGACTTTTAAAATAGATTTAAATTTTTATTTTGTGTGTTATGAGACAAAAATGATATATTTTTATCAACAAATAGTCTAATTATGGTGCCAAAGTGTCTTCACTTCAGGAAATTAAAAATGCATTTTATTTTATCATAAAATGAAATGTTTTTATTAAAAAATCTTAAGAAAAACAAATGATGTTTTAAAGTTTTGGATCTCTTACATTTTTTGGGAAAAGTATCCATTTGTAATTGTTTGTTTTCTTTCATTAATAATTTCAAAATATGATCAAATGGATGCGATGACGCTCCTTTTTACATTTGCATTTCATTCCCAATCATTGTCTAACTCACAAAGTTGATCCGTCAAACTTTCCATAGTTGAAAGGATACGCTAACCCGAAATAGAGCTACAGACAAGCAGAGACGCTGATTGGTCAACTGCTGGCTGCCTTAGCGCATATATAAGGTCAATTTGGGTGGAAAAATTGTTGTTTCGTCTCACTAAGGAGAGTTAGATATCATCTCACTGACAAGAAGTAGATATTGTCATGGGCCAATAAGAAGGTATCATCTGGCCAACGAGAAGTAGATTTTGTCTCACTAACGATAATTTGTGATTGCCAGAAGTGCTGCTGTGTTGTAAGCTGTTTTCCTGAATGAATTGATACAGGATACAAACTATTTGCATTCATTAACACACTAGATTTGGACAACATTTATTGGACTATTACGTTTAATAACTTGATGCGTGGAAACCTAAATGTTTAGTATTTTAATATTAATTTAATGCAAATATATACATACCCAATAATATTAAACAGAAAAAATAANTCATTCTATTATTCATATATTCTAGATATAGTATATGGCTTTTTCCAACATATTCTACATTTAAAAAATTTTGGTTGAAATATACAGAAATGGTCATATATAACAGAATAGCAATTCAGCATTGTATATCACAAATAATACTAAATACATTGTATATGATAGATTTTCAATTGAAGTACTGTACATAGAACAAATCAAATTGAAAATATTAAATTAAAAAGACCATTCTAAATGAAAAATTCTAGTTCATATTAGCAAAATTTGTTACTGAATTTAAGTTACAATGTATTGTAATAATTACTAGTGGAAGGCAATATGTATAGATTTATGCTACACATTACAACATAAAAATGATACATATATTATTAATTGTTAAATAAATGTACCATGTCCAGAAAAACCAGCAATGCAATGAAGATTGTTAAACAACATTGCAATAATTAATATTTTTATCTTCAAACAAATTTGCAATAACAAATCTTTTTGCTTCCTTGATTCAGGCTTCCTGGCATAAATTACAAGCTATGCAAGCTGCCTACTTACACTCAACATTAAATATGACAAATATCAACTGCTTCAGAAATGATCCTTTGAAGTGTGATCTTCAACTAGATATTTTTGGTTCAAGATAAAATATTCAAAATATAACTTCAATTTTTGATATCTTTAAGAAAAATATCTGGATAAAACTAAGAATTAAAATGTTTTATATAATTTAATTCTTTTAATATAAATATTATGATAATTCATTAGCTAAGATTTTGAAAAGGTTTCTAAGAACCAGATTTGTTTAATTGTTATAGTATTTTTAAACTTTTTAATTCATTGATAACATATCTTATTTATAGAATTTAAAAGAAAATTTAGGAAAAGTACAACAGTTCTTTCTGTATTTTTGCCATAATTATTTTATCTCTTAATAAATACTAAGAGAGATGAAGCAAAAAATAAAGAAAATAGATCTGAAACTCCATACATATCCTATAATAAGTTATTTAGAACTTCAGATCCTTTAGTATATTGACTTTATCTTTATTAATAACTTATTTATTAACAAATATAATAATTATAACAGAATAAAATTTTTAAAATTTATTAGTCTTGTTTCAAATTTAATATGTAAATTACCAATAAATTAAAAAGTTCAAAATACTTCTGAGATTAAACAAATTTAAATCCATAAATAAACATATTATAATTTAGTAGTTTTAATCAAAAATGAAACTATTTTATTAATTAAAATCATAAAGGCTCTGAATTTATGATTGTATTCAGGCTAATGGTTTAAATATTTGTATCACTGGAATAGATATAAAAGAAAACATAAATGAGATATTATATATAATATTGCTATATTTTTTGCAAAAGCTAATAATAGAATGAAGTTAAAACTTTTATCTCTTTATCTCACCAAATATAAGTAATTTGATATTTTGACATAAGATATCAATTTGACTTGCTATTTTAAATTATAAATTTTAAATGATTTGAGTAAAAATTAGATTTAGTTTTGGCTTTTATACATTTATATTGATTACATGAAATCTATTAAATGCCAAGTGATATGCTACTAATTTTTATATAACTATAAAAAGTATATTCTATAGTTCCCAACCCTTTATCATTTGGGTTGAAAATTTTGCTGAAAAGATAGATGAGAATTGGCCTTTAAAAGCAGTTGTCAACCTGTCAGTATGAAGGAGAAATTCTCTGCTTTTTTGAGATAGCATAACACCTGTAATGTATTGTCTTCACAAACTTTGATTTACAAAAATACTAAACATCCCAAGTGTGCTTGTAAGGCAGTTTTTTAGAAATTGTCTACTCTCCAACATTAACATTTTCTTAGAGTTCAATATTGCCATACATAGAATTCTCATACACACAGAAGAATTTTAAGGAAAGCTTTAAATTTCTGATTAAATTATGAAAAATTAATTTTTTTTCTAAACAGTTTCTAAACTTGTGCATGAAATTATATCTTAAAATATAGTACAAGATCTTCAACTCTTTGGCATGAGAAAGCTGATTTGAAAGTCCTTGTAAATCCAAAATGCCAAACTCACATTCTCTAGGCTTTAGGCTATAAAATATTAACTATTTTTTACTATATGATAATTGCTCATTGTTAATGAGAAAGTATTAAAAATTTATGATAATTCAATTTTTGTGGGCCCTTGACACTTAGAGCCCAGGGCTTAAGGAGGAGGCACACATGCAGTGCGGCAAGGAAAAGTGGCAGAATGACGTCACTTTTACTCGCTGCAGAAGTCGATTTTGTGCCGCAAAAGTTGGTTGAATTCTATTTTTTGTGGCAATTGTCACCAACACACGTTTCTATTAGCTAATAACAGTTCATCTGGTGATTATGTGAAAAAATACAATCACATGGTGTTTTAATGGCGGAAAGTTCAACGCGATTAACCAAAATAACTAACATCAGAATAATGAAGAAAGGATGATAAATTTAACACAAATTCTACACAAATAATCATATATAATTTAATTCAAAAAACAAAACAATTGAATCTTACTCGAAATAGTATTCTTTATCGTATTTTGTACACCAGTTCTTTCTCCATCCAAGAAAATATCTCTAATCCAAATACTTCGTTCAATTCTTCGACAAAATCTTCTAGCTAAATAAAGCAGGCCATACAAAACAAAATTTGTAAACATGTAGATAACAGCAGTGTCGGTATCGTTCGCCATCTTGAATACTGAACGCAGGTGCCAAAATGTAAGTGGATTGCTGCTTGTGTGGTTGTGCTGCCACACGGCAAAGATGCGTTTGCAACACCGCTTTTCCTTGCCACGCCACATGTGTACATCCTCCTTTAAGCCCTATTAATCCCTATGTAGATTTGCCCTTTATAGTCATCCTCCATGGTTATATGAGGGCTATTTGGAAATATACATAAAATAAACATACATATCTTAGCTACTTCTTGACATCAGTTTTTCCAGAATTCAGAGTTGTAATGTGACACCATTTTCTGTATCCTCTCATCAAAGGAGTTTGCCACCTGGAGTTCAGCCATCCACAAATGCCATGAATTAGTTTGTCATTGGATTTGAATTGCTGCATCCCTAACCACATTTTTATTTTTGGGAACAAATTAAAGTCACTCAATGCAAGGTTGTGGGATCAAGCAACTGTTGGAGCAATGTCTGTGGGCATGCATTGTTGTGGACAAGACCCATGCCTAAGGACAACATGCAAGTTTTTTTAGTTTCACAACACACCTGCAAAGTAATGGTAATCCCAGGCTCCATAAAATCTGTCAGTAAAACTCCCTTACAAACCCAAAAAATTGTAGTCATGATATTCTTTGCTGGATAACAATTGCTCGAATTCCACAGAGACTGATGCATAGTGGAATGTATTCAATGTCATTGGCAAATTTGAATTATCTGCAAGATATAAACAACAGCTTCTGTCTCATCAAGAAATGCAATTTACCGTTGATTTATCATTTATCAGAAAAAAATTGAGAGAAGAACTGTCTGTTTTTAATATGATACAGTAGAACCTCGAAAACTCGACCTAATGTGGACCGAAGGGTGGCCGAGTTTGTCAAAATGCCGGGTTATCGGGAATGGGGTTAAAAAAAAATAGTATGAGTANATTTAATGCAAATATATACATACCCAATAATATTAAACAGAAAAAATAAATATATTTGATAAAAATCTTTGTTTTAACGAATGTACTATGTTGCAGCTCAGTAAATACCTCAACACTGAAACGAAAATCAGTCTGGCATTGGGAAAATAGGGGAATTACACCGCGAAACAGCGAATTGTGAATCAGTGTAAATTGAGCCAGCGTAGGGCTACCTGTACGAACTTCTGATGCAAGCTGGAAGTCACATTATTTCAATTCAAAACTTTTTCCCTGAAAGCAGTTAATAGATGACTGGCACAACTCCATTTCTAACTAAAACGTATGATATACAGGGGCACGTCACCACAGTACTAATTTGAGATGGGGAGCATATATTTTAAATGAAATAAATTAAAAATATGATTAAAAATTGCAGCCCAGCATTGTGATGATGTCACAATAAATGTGATTGTTCCAGTGTTGAAAATTATACAATGCTGGATTTTACAAAGCAGAAAAATTGGAATAAAAGAAATGATAAATGATTTATAATATTTAGATTTTTAAACGCCTTTTCAAATATGTTAATTATAAATTACCCTAATACAGTAGAGTCCTGAAAACTCGGCCTAATGTGGATCGAAGGGTGGCAGAGTTTGTGAAAATGTCAGGTTATCGGGAATGGGGTTAAAAAAGAATAAGTATGAGTGTTTCCTCAGAAAATACTGTACTGTACTTGTATGTATTGTTTGCTTGAGAATACAACAGAGAATAAACTGCCCAAATACCCTTAAACAAAGGAAAAGTATGTACAGTCGACCCCCTATAACACTGTTGATAATTCCGTTTTATATGAATTCCATGTTGTACGAGTTACTTAGATTTTACAAATACGTGAGCTGTTCACAGCCAGGCATGCGTATTTGTAAAACCTAAGTGACTCGTACAACGTGGAATTCATATAAAACGGAATTATCAACAGTGTTATAGGGGGGTTGACTGTACTTTATGAAGGCGTAGAGCCTTTACTACATGAAAATGAAAATTAATGAATACACAGTGTACAGTAATTTACCTGATTAGACAGATCTCAGAAAAATACTTTGAGACATAAAGCTGACTATAATGAAAATTAACTAGGGGTTTTTTCACCCTGCCAGGGTGTGGCTGAGTTATCCGGGCAGCCGGGTTATCGAGTACCGAGTTTTTGGCACTCTACTGTAATTGCATTTTACTTATTAGGTCTAGAGCTATGAGACAGTTTCTTTTTATTTTTTTGATGTATCTCGATCTTTTCCATTAAATCTTAAAATCTTGGCATTTTTTGTAATAACATTGATTTCTCATCCAATTTGCAATCTTGAAATTTGAGATTCTTTGATGAACATCTGATGCTTAAGATATATAGTGAAGTGTGTAGAAAATGTGTGCTAATAAGTAATTAGCAGTTAATTGTTTGTTATTTACACAAAATTCTCAGGTTTATTGTGCTGCTTATAACATTTGATATATAATATGTTAGAATAATTGATGCAAGTAAGCAGTTGACAAAATGAAAACATTTAAGTGTAATACAGGAATAATGTCTTTGAGTCTGTAATTCACTTAAAATGTGAAATTTTAACCTGAAATATTATTGCTTTTATATAAAATAAATGATTGGCTAACTTTCTAATTGATAAGATAAAAATTAAAAGTTAAATATTTTATTGTAAACATTGTTTAGATTCATGTTCAAGTCCAGTCTGGATATAGGCCTATGTGATTAATTATTGATAATTTAGAGATGAATTTTGACAGTACGATGTTTTTGGCTACAAAAACTGGAAGGTAATGCATTCCTTAAAATTAGGGAAGATGAATAGATAATGCAAGAATCTTTCTGGATTGTAATCATTAAAGAATAAAAGTATTGAGTACATTTTAGTAACCATGAAACAGCTCATCAGTGAACCACAAATTACTAAAATTGTGTTCCAATATTTATTTGAGTTTATTAGTGCAACGATTGATGCATATTATGTGTCAGGCTATAGATATGTTGAACTCTGATGAAGCAATACGGTCACCAGGGGCAGATGTGGGTTTTTCTGGGCCTAGGGCTTATTGAAGTCCAATGGGGCTCTATTTTTTGTTAGATTAAGAATCTTTAAAGTGGGGTTTAAAATCACTTTTAATAACATCAAAATCACAGAGTTGAACAAACAGAGTTGAAATATGTTTATGAAATGGTGTTTAATGACAAACTTTATATCTTATATAAAAACATAAAAAATATTTACATTGATTAATTACTGATCAATTGCAGTATATTACATTGATTACAATAAAACAAATAATGCTATCAATTATCATTATTATATTATTAATATTAACTATTTTTTACTATATGATAATTGCTCATTGTTAATGAGAAAGTATTAAAAATTTATGATAATTCAATTTTTGTGGGCCCTTGACACTTAGAGCCCAGGGCTTAAGGAGGAGGCACACATGCAGTGCGGCAAGGAAAAGTGGCAGAATGACGTCACTTTTACTCGCTGCAGAAGTCGATTTTGTGCCGCAAAAGTTGGTTGAATTCTATTTTTTGTGGCAATTGTCACCAACACACGTTTCTATTAGCTAATAACAGTTCATCTGGTGATTATGTGAAAAAATACAATCACATGGTGTTTTAATGGCGGAAAGTTCAACGCGATTAACCAAAATAACTAACATCAGAATAATGAAGAAAGGATGATAAATTTAACACAAATTCTACACAAATAATCATATATAATTTAATTCAAAAAACAAAACAATTGAATCTTACTCGAAATAGTATTCTTTATCGTATTTTGTACACCAGTTCTTTCTCCATCCAAGAAAATATCTCTAATCCAAATACTTCGTTCAATTCTTCGACAAAATCTTCTAGCTAAATAAAGCAGGCCATACAAAACAAAATTTGTAAACATGTAGATAACAGCAGTGTCGGTATCGTTCGCCATCTTGAATACTGAACGCAGGTGCCAAAATGTAAGTGGATTGCTGCTTGTGTGGTTGTGCTGCCACACGGCAAAGATGCGTTTGCAACACCGCTTTTCCTTGCCACGCCACATGTGTACATCCTCCTTTAAGCCCTATTAATCCCTATGTAGATTTGCCCTTTATAGTCATCCTCCATGGTTATATGAGGGCTATTTGGAAATATACATAAAATAAACATACATATCTTAGCTACTTCTTGACATCAGTTTTTCCAGAATTCAGAGTTGTAATGTGACACCATTTTCTGTATCCTCTCATCAAAGGAGTTTGCCACCTGGAGTTCAGCCATCCACAAATGCCATGAATTAGTTTGTCATTGGATTTGAATTGCTGCATCCCTAACCACATTTTTATTTTTGGGAACAAATTAAAGTCACTCAATGCAAGGTTGTGGGATCAAGCAACTGTTGGAGCAATGTCTGTGGGCATGCATTGTTGTGGACAAGACCCATGCCTAAGGACAACATGCAAGTTTTTTTAGTTTCACAACACACCTGCAAAGTAATGGTAATCCCAGGCTCCATAAAATCTGTCAGTAAAACTCCCTTACAAACCCAAAAAATTGTAGTCATGATATTCTTTGCTGGATAACAATTGCTCGAATTCCACAGAGACTGATGCATAGTGGAATGTATTCAATGTCATTGGCAAATTTGAATTATCTGCAAGATATAAACAACAGCTTCTGTCTCATCAAGAAATGCAATTTACCGTTGATTTATCATTTATCAGAAAAAAATTGAGAGAAGAACTGTCTGTTTTTAATATGATACAGTAGAACCTCGAAAACTCGACCTAATGTGGACCGAAGGGTGGCCGAGTTTGTCAAAATGCCGGGTTATCGGGAATGGGGTTAAAAAAAATAAGTATGAGTGTTTCCTCAGAAAATACTGTACTGTACTTGTATGTATTGTTTACTTGAGAATATAACAGAAAATAAACTGCCCAAATACCCTTAAACAAAGGAAAAGTATGTCCTTTATGAAGGCATAGAGCCTTTACTACATGAAAATGAAAATTAATGAATACACTGTGTACAGTAATTTACCTGATAAGACAGACCTCAGAAAAATACTTTATTAGAGCTTTTATACTTTTATAAAGCTGCTATAATGAAAATTAATTAACAAAGGATTTTTTTGCCCTGCCAGGGTGTGGCCGAGTTATCCGGAGTGCCGGGTTATCGAGAGCCGAGTTTTTGAGGTTTTACTGTAGTACCTTGTGTTAATAAGTTGATAATTACTTGTACAGTACATGTGTTTTTTTTAGCATTATTAGTTTCACATACGGTACATATTGTCATAAATGGTAAATAAATCATATTTGTATGGCACACACTCAGTAATTCAAACCAATTGTTATATGGTGGTGGTTGATAGCAATGTTATATATAAAGAAAAGAAAGTCAAAAAGGACTATACTCAAATGTATCTCTTAAAAATTTGTTTTAATATATCAAATATGTTGTTTATTCAAATGTGTAGTTAACAATCTTACACATTCTTTTAAAAAAGGACACCAAGTACTGTAGAGCTGTGTATCCACATGAGCACTTTCAGTGTGTGATTTGAACACTTTGCCTGCATGAGCTACAAAAAATGAGTGTGTAGGCCTATATCACAGGTAGATATGGGTTAGATACTTAAGCTGGTGTTTCCCTTTATGTGAATCAGACACATCCTATCAGTAACGAATAATATGTTTGGATGTCATTTTCTACAAAATGGTTTGGTAGATGAATACATCAACTGAGGAATTAATACTAAACCAAACTGTTGCTATAATTAATCAGAATATTTTATGCTACAATTATGAATTAGAAATTAGGTGCCATGTCTTATCAAAATTAATAATTATAATTATTAATTTTGATAGGAGTTTTTTACTTGATAATTTAGAACAATCTAGTAGAAAAGGATCTGCCTGGAATGGGAGTCAAACACACAACAAAAAATTAGTATTAATACAGCAGGCTTTGGTGTTTGGGATGTTTATATAGGAAAATTAATAGAAGAAATCTATAAACACCACAATTAACACCTAAATGCTACTTCCAGCACTGAATGAACAGAAAATTTGGAACACGCTGTATTCGAAGTTTTCAAATGATAGAACTGTGTTTTTTCTGTGTTTCATCCTGAAGAGGGCCTCTAAAAAACTGTCGAAAACATTCGAGCATTAAAATTTTCTGTTCATTCAGTGCTGGAAGTAGCATTTAGGTGTTAATTGTTGTGTTTTTTGTATAAGTTCCAGTTTACTTGTGATAGTTTTTTGTCTGATAGAAGAAATCTGCAATCTTCTGGAAATTTTTGATAAAAGAGATTAAAAAAATGATGATAAAATCAATTTTTTTTCCTACAAAGAATTGGTGTGTCATCATTGTCCATCTTTGATTTATTCTCCTTTTTTCCCACCAGATAGCATGTAAATGAAGTGAACTCACAGGCATGGCAAAAATCCTTCAAGTAGATTTCTATCTTAACTAATTGTGCATTTCAGAATGTATACTGAAAGCAAATATTTATTTTCATTTGTACTTGTATGTATTCTGTGTTGTGCAAGTACTAGAAATTTTTAGCTGAGGTTCTGTTTACTTATTGTGAAGAAATAATAAAATTTCTAAATTATGAAAAGTGATATTTATATGAAGTGTATTATTTATTTTTTCAGATGTATTCGGCAAATGCAAAAATTGTCAAGCCGCAGGGTGGTGATCCAGATAAAACTGAAAGCTTGATATCTCAGGTAAGCTAGAAACTCATTTCTTTTTAATATGGTTCAAATTAAAACTTTTTTGCATAGCAGTTTAAATTAAAATTATAGTGATTTAATTATGTCATCTCTATTATATGTAATTAATAGTGATTGATATATCCACATTCTTGGAATTTGCATTAATGCTATGCTCTTGTATTGTTAATAATGAATTTATATTTATATTGATATTAGAAGATTCACATTTGTAGATATAGAAATTTGATTTATTATTAACTGAATTTAATATGTAATACATCCCAATTTTTGAGAATAAAGAGATTAAGAAGAAACTAGAACTAGAGTGATCATTTCCAAAAAGGTATATGTGTGTATCAGTAGTCTACCTAACATATATGTATGTGTGTATACATACAGTCTCACGTGACTATATTCAGATACCTTTCTATCAAGTTGAGGTTTTTATAATTGTAAATGTGTGGGTTTGGTGTGAATTTTATTCACCCAAACCAAATATTTCCATCAGTGTTAATCTGTTCATAGTTCACAGCAGCATAGTGCTGCAGTGAGCTTTGTCACATTTGCTATCCTCTGCTTCATTGTATGTCGAACTATAGGTATGTCCTTCTGGTCTAGTGATGCAACTTCAAACTTGAACAATGTTTAACTTTTACATTTGATTCCAGTGTATTGCTATGCTGAGTTATTTACTGGCCAGAATTTGACAATAAATTGGATTAGGTCTTAACTCCAGCAATGGCCAGTCATCTTGAAACTCCACACTGCCTTTATAAAGTGAAAACTTACCTCTCTACAAAATGTATAAGGTCTGATCAAAAAGTATCCAATCTTTGCCAAAGAAAAAGCGTGTTTTAACTCTGCCATAATACCTTTCCAACTGAGCAGTTATTCCAGTGGTCTCCATTTGTGAAAGAAATTTTGGAAGTCACTTTTTGGGATTGTAATTAATGTAGTATACTGATAGAATTTAAAAAGAAATTTAATATATTGTTTATAAAATGTATTTCTCTTGTATTTAGTAATATAGTAGAATCTGTTTATTGTAATCAGAATTACAGATTTTTTTATCTTGGCCAGGCAATGGAAAAGTACTTGAACTTTATACAACTTTCAGAGTCCCAAGAGCCACTTTGGTAATTCATGGTGACTTTGTCACATATTTGACAATCTATTTTTTTTCACTAATTAGACTGATCCTGCTGTTGTGCATTTTTATAGCTTGGTCAATATTCATGGAATGAGTTGTACTATTTATCAGAATTAACACATCCCAAAACAAGTTTGAATGCTCTTTGTCACAAACATCTGCGTAAGGTTGCATAACAGCATAAGGGTGAAAACAGTAATTTATTATCAAAGGCCTCAGACTGCATATTAATTAAGAGCTCACAGGTCACATGCAAACCATGGGGTTTCATTACTGGTTTAAATCGTTTGCATTTTCTCTTTCAGTTACTTGATTGCTTTTTAAAGATAGTACTGCAAAAATCAGCAGGCAACACAGGATGAATTACTATTAATTAATGATAATTAATAAATCATAAATTTATAAGATTTTTTAATTGTTTTAATGTGTTCTTTTAGTGTCAGAAATCAGTGAAATCATAATTTCTGTTAATTGGTTTGTTAATGCAACATACTTAGTTAGGTAGATGTTATTGTTACAGGCAAGTCTCAAAGTGATTTACAATAAGCAGACTGCTGAAGTTAAAAAATTAGTTTACATTTCCATTTTGTAAAAGGTCAAAGATTTTTATTTAAGATGATGAGAAAAAAATGCTTAATTTTAGAAATAAAATAAAATTTTTTATTCAGTAACATTAACAGTTTCCAGAATTAAGCATTTTTTCTGCCCATATCTTTTTTTCGGATATGGTGCTAAGCATTATTTTTATTAATTTTATTTAAATGTATATTTGTATAGGAATACTTAAAAACTTAAGTTAAAATAAAAATATTTACTTTGCTGTTTGAAATTATTATTTACATTAGAATATACAATAATGGGATATGAATTTTAGGCACTTCTGGACTTGGAGATGAATAGCGATCTCAAAGCTCAATTACGAGAATTGGTAATAACTGGTGCTAAAGAAATAGATGTAAATGGAACGAAAGTAGGTAAAATTTATATCTTTACGTACGGACAAAGGATACGATTATCTCTAAATACATTAATATTCTTTCAGGCACTTATCATCTTTGTGCCAGTACCTCAGTTGAGAGCTTTTCAGAAAATTCAAACAAGACTCGTAAGAGAATTAGAAAAGAAATTTAGTGGAAAGCATGTTGTATTTATTGCACAAAGAAAAATACTGCAGAAACCCACTAGGAAAATGAAAGTAAAAAATAAGCAAAAAAGACCAAGAAGGTAAGAGATGGATTGATGTATTACAAATTTTATCATGCTATGTTAGTTTGATGCTGAAAATAAATAACTGAAAGATAATAAAATTACAAACTTTTTGACAATCTTGTGTAATGCTTTGTGAAAGTGGTTTTTTAAATGAATATTTTTTATTCACTGTTCTAAATGAATGTAATTTGTAACAAAAATATCTGTGGAACGATTAGAAATTTCTACAAAGCATTTAAGTAACTGTAAATGCTTAGTTTTACATTAAAATCAGCATCAAAACTGAAAAATTGGAATGTATACCTATCTGTTCCCCTTCTCTAATTTGCAGGCAATTTGCTGATCTGGTAGAAGAGTGTGTTAAGATGTTTTAGCTTAATAGATCAAACTTGAATCTTGCCTTGGCATTGGTTTTGAGATTTGATTGTCAAATTTTAATGGAAATTGTTATTTTGTGTGTCTAAAGCTATTTGCATGGCATTACACATTAATTAAATCGAAAAATTTCTGATAAATTTTAAATTGTTTTTTGTGACGGTTTTGCATTTCCACTGAAATGTCTTGAATAACCAAATAAATCCTCTTGTGCTTTAGCTATTTAAGACATTTTATAAACTTTTAAAATTTTAAAGGTTTGTTGAATTGAACATTGTTTGGATTGTTGGATTGCTTGAATAGTATAAAATAATTTAATGTAAATTATGTTATTGTCTGTTCCATTGAAATTGTGCCTAATTTAGCAAAAATTTCTTAAGTTCAGTTTAATTTTTAAAATTTTTGTCTAACTAATTTTCTGTTTTATTTTAGTCGTACTTTAACTGCTGTTCACGATGCAATATTGGAAGATTTGGTGTTTCCAGCAGAAATAGTCGGTAAGAGAATTCGCATTCGTCTAGATGGCACCAGATTAATTAAAGTACATCTTGACAAAAATCAACAGACCAACATAGAACACAAAGTAAGTGTTATTATTTATTGATAGAATACTTCTTTACTTTTTCTGTTGTATGGATGCTAATAGGGCCAATTTTCATGCCCATTATGGGTTCTGCCAGGTCCACAATGGGGGTGAGCCAAGCTAGTTATGAGGAACAAAATTTGATACATATGAAACAGATCACTCCTTGAAAAAGTCATGGGATTTGCTATTTAGATTCAATTTCAGGTCCTTTAAGGTGATAAAATATTTCAAATGAGCAAATTTAGTGTATAATAATTTGCATCGACGGTATTTGTTACTAAGTAAAGGAAGATCTGTAAATTTTTATCTAATGTAACATCTAAAAATAATAATATTTCCATGAGTGTCAAAGCTACGAATATAAAAAACATATAAATGCATTTAGCATAATTAAGCAAAATACTATCAAATATTATTTTTAAACTTGGGCATAAAGAGGGCCTTTACAAATTGTCATAAATTTAGTCAAGCCCACAGTGAAACAAGCTGATGATGAGGCCTGATCTAGCTGGGTCACAAATGACCTTTCAAAATTTGAGGATCTGAACTGAATTGGGATGGATCTCTAAGGTAGGTTGCCACTTTGAGTTTATGCATAAATGTTAAAAGGCCTTAAAATTGTTTTACACTTGTCATAAGACATTGTTGAACTAGTAGATAAATTCTGTTAGCTTTTATTGTTGAGACTGGTTCATACTTACTTTATGATAATGAAAAAGAGAAGATAAAACATAAATGTTTATTTTTATTATTTATGTATTTTACATAACAAATTACTCAAATATAGAGATTCAAAATTTGAATATTACTGTATTTACTTGCATAGAAGACCAGGTTTTTATTCATTTTTCACTGCTTCAAAAACCTAGGTTGTCCTATATGTGCAAGCAAAGGATTCTTTGCGTTTTTGCAATAATTTTTGTGAACTGTGTATTTGCATTTTCTACCAGATGCTCACCCTCTGGTGTTTAAAAACAAAAGTATTTTATCTGGGTTATTTGAATCATTCTTGTTTATTGTCAGAAGTAAAGATGAATAGCAATAGAAAAGCAAAACTTTTGAATTGAATTCCAAATTGAAATGCTAAAATCACATGGGAGCCCAATAAGTTTTAATCCATTCCCCCGTGAAAGCAGATGATTTTTCAGAAATCAGAATTTGGAGAAACTCGTAAGTGTAATCGACAGAAAGTGGATTTGACTGTTAAGAATTGGCAAAAAAGGTTTCCTTAAAGTTTAAAATTACTGGCATTTTAAACTTTAAGGAAAAATCTTGTAAATTATGTCTATTTTATAAGATTTTTCCTTAAAGTTTAAAATGCCAGCAATTTTTGCAGGACAATGTGAGGATTTACATGCATTTGATATTTTATTTGTGATTAAATGAAATAAAATTAGAATTGTATTAATAAATCTAATTTTCTTTATTTTGATCTTTAAAGTCACACCCCCTCTTATACATGATTAAATACTATAATTTAAAACTTGCATAAAATATTGAAACTACTTGAATTCTTCTCATAATTTATTTATAATACTCTTTCCTCAGAACTTTTAAAAGACATATACATGGATAATTTTAAAGATATTTATATTTATAANTATAAATATAAATATCTGTATATTTTTTTAAAGAATAATATAAGAATATGTTTAAATTTGAATTATTTAAAAGCTAGTTTCAGTATTTCATTTAATATAAATTCTATTTGACATTTTTAAAAGTGTTCTAATGCATTTTTTTCCCCTGTTACAGAAAGGCACATTTGCAGCTGTGTATAAGAAATTAACAGGAAAAGAAGTAACCTTTGAATTTCCTGAGCCACTGTTCTAATTTGTATTAATTATCAAATGTGGAAATAAAAAAAAATAATGTAAAAACCAACTTTGATCTCAATTGTTGCTTCTCGGATGTCACAGAATCGTGAGTTTTAAAATATTAAGGATTGATACGGTTCACATCCTGTCTTTAATATGGCTGGACAATAAGACACTTGATATTAAATACAAGTGAATCCGATTTGAATATCATGACTTTTTTTAAGCAGGAGTAGGCAAACCTTTCCAGATAGTGGCCAGGTAAGGGCTGTTTCACACTATGACTGATTGGTTCAACTCGACCGATCCTATAATCAGACCAACTAGTAGTAAAAGCATTCATACTGAGTGCGATTACATGTCGGTGGCCAACTCGTAAGGACCAATCGGAATGCTTGTTACATATCAAAACACTAGCCAATCATGGTAAGTTTTTCAATTTAAACAGAAAACATGGTTGTCATGGAAAGTGATCGTGCATTTCAAATTGTTCTAAAATATATTTCATTTGTATCCAGAAATTGTAGTTCTGAATACGCTACAATTTATCATCGGGCCATATCTTTGGCAACAATATCTATTGGAATGTTTTATAAACGGCACAGAGGTTATAGACAGTTAACGACTCTTTGATAAATGTTTTGATAGCAAATTTTTAAAATTTGTGAGAAAAAAGTACATAATGCTTTTAATAAGCTTAAACAAGTGTATCATTAACCTTTCAGCAGTGGGATAGTCAGGTATGGTGTTATCCCAAAGTAGTGGAGAATATACCTGGGAAGTTTTTGAAGTATTTTTTCACACGTTTTTCATTACCAATTCGGAAAAAGATTTTGTAAACAGTTATATCTAGTAAAGAAAAATCTTATTTTATTGTTACATAATTCATTTTTTATGTGAATTTTTTTGCGGTAGTTTTTGATCATACTCCAAAACAATTTGACGTATATATACATCCCTCACTGCTGAGTGGTTAATAACGATGTTGAAGGTGTTAAACACTTTATGACAAATAAAGAGAAGTACAACAATTTTGCTGACATATAAGAAGTTCAGCATAAAAAGAAAGCATTGGGTTTGTCCTATTTTATTCAAGTGAGAGGAAAAGGGTGAATTAGAATCTTGTAAGCAAATGCAGATATATGATAAATCGGGATACTATATGTATTTCAGGATCAGCCCAGAAAGGTAAGTTTTGACACTTTGCATTCCATGTTTTATTTATTTCAATCTTATTTTAATCTAATAAATCATTAGTGTATAGTTTGAGATACAAGTTTATATACAAACTACTCAAATGTAAAGATTGGGTAATTCTGCTAACTCAGAATATTTTGCTAAATGATTTAGTTCTATAATAATGCATTTTTATAAATGTTAGTTCATTTGCATAAACTATTGAAGAATGTTTTTCTAATGTTAAAATTTGTTTTTCTTTTTACATTGCACTCCAAAATTAATTTATATTCCAAAACAATCCACTTCAAAATTGAGAAACACTTATAATGTATTTAATTAAAACACATTTCATGCAAGCCAGATAAAGTTTCCATTAGAAAAAAAAACTAGAGAAATTCTTATTCTCTTTCAGATGAATGTCTAAAAATTTCATGAAAAATTAAATTTCTGTAATGTCAAAATTACATAACATGAAAATTGAACTTATGAATGACTTTCAATAATAATTGTATTTTTAGATTTGATGAATTGTTGAGCAAAATTGGCCCACTAATTACATGTAAAAATACAACTTACAGGAAAAGCATGTCACCTGCTGAACAACAACTTGCACTGACATTAAGGTTTGTATTAGGGTTTCTTTCCCGGGATTCCTGCTGTTTATTCCCTACGAGAAAAATCCCGGGAAATCTCGCATTTCAATAATGATTTATCACGTCGGGTTTTTTTTCTATTATTTATTATATGAAAAGTTACATCTTGAAGACTCACCTAAGAGAGAAATTTTGAGGTTTCATGCTGCATATGTTTTAGAAGTCTACTTGTTAGTTCATGTAATATCTATGTATTGTGTTTGCGCATCATTGAACAGCAGGGTACTCGCTGAAAGTAAATATCACTCATCGCACTTTAGTTTATTTTTTATTTCATCTTTAGAAATAAAATACTATTTTTTTTTGTAATCATTAAAACTCCCAATGAAACGCTTTATTTTATTTTCATCTTATAATGTAGGAGAACATAAATTAATTGAGCCTAACGTGTCCGTATGGGTGAGATTGGCCCTACACTTTTAGTTAGTTACTAGAAAATAAATTAAATTATTCAAATTTATGATATTCCTGTATGATCTTTTTTATTCATATAAAATTCTATTTTACTATCTCATCCTGGGAAAAGAAATTATTTTTTCCGTAATCCCGCTGGAGGCAAATTTCCCGGGAAATGAGAAACCCTAGTTTGTATCATTTAGGAGGCTTTACAATCAATTTTCAATTTCTATATAATTCCAAAACAAAGTATTTGTATATGTTATATTTATTTTAGCAAAATAAATTGTAACATATTTCTATTACCTGCAAAGCATATGCGAAGCAGGTTAATTAAAAGAGGAGTACCTCAAGCCAGTAGCATTTAATGCTACAGGTCAGAGGGAGTGCTCCACTAAATGTAATGTAATGTAAAAATATTTCTATAACTATAATTCTTATTTAACATGCTTAAAAAATAAAAGATGGATTAGATCTTACAAATAATACTGGTTAGTGCAATTTTTCTATATTACATTGCAAATAATTATAATTGCACTAACCAGTTAATCTGAAAAATCTTAATCTTTAAGAATCTAGATAATGTTGCCTGTAATGAAAATAGTATTTCAGATTTTCCTTATAGACATTATCATAAATTCTTCAGGCTGATTGAACTGCATATTAATTTTAAATGGTTTACTTTTTGTAAATTTTTATTAATTCAATTTTTTATTGGTTAACAAAACAGATTTCTTTCACATGGAGGAGAGCAACAACAGATATGTGCATTAAATTGTTGCATTGGTGTTTCAACAACACACAATATAGTGAAACAAGTGTGTGATGCAATATGGACTGTGCTTTCTGGTGTATATTTGAAGGTAAACATTGTATTTTTCATGAATTTTTAAAGAATATATCATCTAAAATAATAATGTTAAATTTGAAATTCCTGATAAAATTTTATTGAAATCAGCAAAAAGTTTAATATGTATTGCAACTTCCCCCAATGCTTAGGAGCAATAGATGGTAAACATGTTGTTATTCAGCAACCAAAACATTCTGGTACCTTCTATCATAATTACAAGGGTACAAATAGTATTATTTTAATGGCTGTGTTTGATGCTGAATACAGATTTACAATTGTTGACATAGGTGCACCCGGAATCTGTAGTGATGGAGGAGTGTTTAGTAATTCTGTATTTGGAAAATTAATCGAACAAAAAAAATTGGATTTTCCTGCATATGAAAAATTGGCAGGTACTGTACAGTACAAATATTAAGGTTCCATATTGTTTTGTGGAGATGAGGCATTTCCTCTCCTTCCAAATTTATTACGTCCTTACCTTGGTAAGAATCTACCACTTGAACGGGCAGTCTTCAATTATTGTTTGTCTCGTGCAAGACGCATTATTGAAAATACATTTGGGATTTTAGCAGCCAGGTGGTGCATATTTTAAAATATTATAAATGCTAATCCTGAAAATGTTATAAAATTTGTACAGGCAACAGTATGCCTACATAATTAACTCAGGACATGTGATATAAGATGTCTTTCCCAGGAAGGAGCTTATTGCACGAGTAATTATGTGGATTCCAAAGGATTTAATGGCCTAATGAAACAGAAACAAATGAAGCAATGACAGACATAACTACATGCTATTTTAAAAATAGTGGTGGTAGTGCAAAGAAAGTTCGTGAATTATATCAAGACTTATGAGTGAACAAGGTCAACTTCCTTTGCAGACTGANGGATTCCAAAGGATTTAATGGCCTAATGAAACAGAAACAAATGAAGCAATGACAGACATAACTACATGCTATTTTAAAAATAGTGGTGGTAGTGCAAAGAAAGTTCGTGAATTATATCAAGACTTATGAGTGAACAAGGTCAACTTCCTTTGCAGACTGAAGTTGTGACAAGATGATCAACTACAGAATTGTGTAAATAAATTATTCAAGTAAAAAACTGTAAAAACATAAAATAAAATTTTATTTACATATAAAAATAAACTTTTTTATTCCGATTCCTCTGCTTCTGCAAAGGCTTCTTCAATTTTTTTCCGTAAATTATTCCTTTTTTTTTTACATTTTATTTCGCGGAAACGTTCTGACAGTGACATGAAGTAGTAATAATCACTATCATGTTTAGTTTCCACTATGGGAGTATTTGTAGTTTTAAGTACGCATAAAAATTTCTTCTCCCAATTATTTTTTCTTTTCTTTTTGTTACATCCACCTGAAATTACAAATTATCATTTATAGAAAAAGAAAACTTGTAAAAAATGATAAAATTAAATTATATTTACTTACTTGAGCCACTTGAACTTGAAGTGCAAGCCTTTAGGCAGTCATCTATGTCATTGTTTTCTGTGGTTAAAATGGTATCTGGGCAGGACATTTCAAATGTTTTAGACTGTACATTTTCAAATTCTTTATTTGAGTCTTCTATAAAATTTAAAGTAAAATATACATTTAAAATTTTTAAGATAAATGCTGTGAACATGTAATATGCAAATAGTTAAAATATATCAATTTGTTTTAAATGCTTATAGGAGTCATACTGAGTAAAGCTATCTAATCAAATGGTAAATTTTTGTTATATTAATTTTTTCTTCAAAAAAAAAAAAAAAATACAGTGAACAAGTTATTCTCAACATAAATGGGCAGGATATGAAGAATGTTATTTCATATAAAATTGTTTCAATGTACAGTACTGTACATTTATGTATTTTATTAAACAAATCTATGTGTACTTTACTGCTTTAATTAGCAGATACACAGCAAAAACTTTAATATAAGTTAATATATAATTGATAAATTCTAGTTCTATAAAAATAATAAATTGATATCTTTCTTATGAGCAGTAATTAAGCTCAAAGTTAATTTTATATCATTTGTCTATGTATACATTTATTTCCTAAAACTAATTTTTACCATATTCTGTATGATATCATCTATTGTGGGATTATTAAATTTGTACTGTACTAAAACTATAGAATCAAACATTAATTTCTGAATATTGTCAATTAAAAGGATATATTTAAAACAAACCTGAATTATTTCCTGTATTTGCTTCTCCCAGATTTATGTGATTTGGGGAAGATTCCTTTTCCTCAACAAAATTACTTATTGTGCTTAATAAGTAAAATATTTGATAAAGTATTTT
Organism: Centruroides sculpturatus; assembly: GCF_000671375.1. Taxonomy (NCBI): domain Eukaryota; kingdom Metazoa; phylum Arthropoda; class Arachnida; order Scorpiones; family Buthidae; genus Centruroides; species Centruroides sculpturatus. Next base: position 25,895 of record NW_019384824.1, read on the forward strand.
TTATTATAAAAATTGAATAAATAGATAATTATTGTATAAATAATCAAATAAGTTACTTTATTTGTTCAATGCCTGGACGCAGAAACGAGAGCATATTAAAATATGCCCATTGTTGTCTCTTGCGACCTCCAGAACCACTAGGAAGATTCTCCTCTTTATTTTTTCGTCTATATTGGTCGCGGATATTCTGCCACCTTTTCTTCACTAGTGATTCTGAAAAATATTTTACATTTACAATGTCATAACTTATTAGATATATCGCGTCATTATTAGATTATTAGATTAGTCAATCACGTACCTTCAACGTTTAGTTTCTTGGAAATCTCCCTCCAAGAATTATTTTTTTTAATGTTATCTTTATAATCGGCTCTCCGAATATCGTAAAGCCACGGATATGTTCTGACTTCGTTTATTAAACACTCCGAGAAATCCATAGTTTCCGCCATTTTCTAACTTCGACGTAGATTGGATAAATCTAAACTCTGATTGGTTATAACTTCGAAGCTCTCATTGGCTGTAGCTCACCGACTGCTCCGACCCGACTACAAATATTTAACTTTTCAAATCTGTCCGAATGGAACGACTAGTCGGTCGGCAGACTGCTGTTGCCATGGCAACACGACCTTGAGTCGGACCGGTCGGACCAGTCGGTCATAGTGTGAAACAGCCCTTAATCAACTAAGTTCGACTTTCCATCCCAATTTACGGACGGATACTTCGACAGCGTTCGAGATTCGTTCTTCCATTTCGATTAAAGCGCGTAGAACAACGGCAGTGACAAAATGACAACGAAACGTTAACCAGTGTTCTCGTGTTTAATTAAAGACTGTTTAAACGATTATAACCGGCCAAAGCGATCTATAATAGGCCTATACAGACTGTGTTTCAAGCGATGTTCTACTAGTAAAAGTTTCACTACAAAGTAACGGATATCGGTCACTAGAATGCACTAAACGTTGGTTGAAGTTTAACCAAAACCCGCATGGCAGTCGATACGTGTCCAAAGCAGAATTATAATTACTTTAACAATTAAAACTGTACACGTAATTTTCACAATTGAACCGCGCATAAATTTTTACATGAATAAAACTTGTTGCATTTCATATTAGGCTAACTGTTTAAAGATTCGATGTCGACCGAAGTTGAGCGCATCCACAAAATGAAGCTTTTTGCCGTTTTATAATAATATAAAAGTTTTTCAAACGATCCCTGGTAACAGATGGTATTACACACAATTTTAACTTTGTACTAATGTCTCACTGGTTATTTTTTTTCTTTGAAACTCGTTGCTGAAATTTTTACACGTTTATTACGATTTCAAATCTTACAAATCGAACCTATTTATATGTATTTCTGTTGTGGAACCGGCTATATGAACTTTCTGTGAGTTTGCAAAGTGTCGCTTCTTAACGCACCGATTTTGAACCGACATTCAAAAGTACATAAAACGTCTATTGACGGAAAGGACGGTCGATCCCAACCGAAGCATTTAAAAAGAGTAATCTACGGAGAATATTCTTTATTCAATTAATCATTCTTCTCTTATATTTTTGATTACTTGTAATTACATTTATAATAACGACGCTTTTGCAAAATCATTCTTATTTTTCAATAAATTTTGTACCTAGCTACTATATTTATTGATTAAAACTTGCGGCCAACCCAACGTAACTTTCGTAGAAGAATTTATACGGCACTTCGCGTAGATTATAAAATTATAAAAATATTGATAGTTCGAATAAGTAAAGTTATTTCGACGTAAAATGATAATATACACAGACGAAACGAAACAATTGTATGTACGGTAGTGGAAACGTTTACTTCTTTATATATCTTTTAGCACCCGGAATTTTGACGATAATCGTGATGACGTAGCGATAAATACCTCGTATTATTACTCATAGTCTGACGTAAGGCGGTATTAACCAAATACGCGACTTCGTTGGGTCGACGCCACGCAACGCGTGACTTATCTGCCCAGCGGGGACGCATCCTAGGGGACTTTTCTATAAAAATTGGTCCGTATTTAGGTTACACGAGGGTAAAAAATGCGAAAAATTTCAGTCGGTCAGCGCGGTCGAGGGATGGTTTTATTCGCTCGGCCACCGTCCATCCCGAGTACGTTGGACCGAAAAGTAATAGGGGCCCGTAATACGCTGTTTCAAATTTTTAAAATAACTAGCTTACTCTTCTTGTCATAGTATTCGAAGGGTGCTCCGTACGAGACTCACCCGCCAGTAAGTAAGTGTTGGTGAGTCTACAATGGGTGCGACGCCCG
>NW_019384824.1:28318-72120 GCF_000671375.1 Centruroides sculpturatus
TATAAGCAGTAATTAAGCTTAGATCAAATTTAATTTTACATCATTTGTCTAGGTACACATTTATTTCCTAAAACTAATTTTTACCATACTCTGTATGATATCTATTGTGGGATTATTAAATTTTTAATTACTAGAAACTGTAGAATCAAACATTAATTTCTTAATATTGTCAAGTAAGAGGATATATTTAAAACAAACCTGAATTATTTCCTGTATTTGCTTCTCCCAGATTTATGTGATTTTGGGAAGATTCCTTTTCCTCAACAAAATTACTTATTGTGCTTAATAAATAAAATATTTGATAAAGTATTTTTTATTATAAAAATTGAATAAATATCTGATTATTTATACAATAATTATCTAAGATAACTTACTTTATTTGTTCAATGCCTGGTCGCAGAAACGAGAGCATATTAAAATATGCCCATTGTTGTCTCTTGCGACCTCCAGAACCACTAGGAAGATTCTCCTCTTTATTTTTTCGTCTATATTGGTCGCGGATATTCTGCCACCTTTTCTTCACTAATGATTCTGAAATGTATGTTGACCATTTACAATGCGATAACTTATTAGATATAGTCAACCCACGTACCTTCGACGTTTAGTTTCTTGGAAATCTCCGTCCAAGAATTATTTTTTTTAATGTTGTCTTTGTAATCGGCTCGCCGAATATCGTAAAGCCACGGACACGTTCTGACTTCGTTTATTAAAGCTTCCGAGAAATCTATACCTTCCGCCATTTTCTAACTTCGACGTAGATTGGATAAATCTAAACTCTGATTGGTTATAGCTTCGAAGCTCATTGGCTGTAGCTCACCGACTGCTGCTACCAGACTACAAATATTTAACCTTTCAAATCTGTCCGACTGGAACGACTAGTCGGTCGGCCGACTGCTGTTGCCATGGAAACAGCAGTCGTTCCAGGTCGATGTAGTCGGGTCGGAGCAGTCTGCGAGCTACAACCAATCAGACTTTGATATATGAAAACTAAAGAATCAATCAAACATAACTTTACGTTATAATCTATATATTTCTAATTTAAATTTTCCCTTGTACCTTATTTCTTTAACTGCTTAAATTTTATATGGGAACACATGACTTTAATATATATGTTTCCGATAAAGCTCGAAAGTCGTTAATGTGTACAGTACATTACTTAGCTAATCTGCAGATTAACTAGGGTGATCCGTTAAAGTTGCTAAAATTGTTCTATTTCTCAAATTACCTAGGTAATCTGCACATTACCTACTAGGCACTCGGTAAAATGAAAATAAGATCTTTGCTGGAACAACAGCAACGTTTCTGTACGCTTAAATTAACATAATGTTCTTTATTTAATTTTCGATATCTAAAGAATCAAGTTAATACAATCAACAAATTAGTTGATAGAATCAATCATCAACCAATTAAAAAACATAAAAAAAATCAAACGGTTTAAAATATTAATACAATTAGGGAAATTATTACATAGATAACCACCTATGGAATTTCGGGACTTTGAGTATCTATCTGAACTGAGGGGACCGAGACGACTTCAACGATACCCTGCTTTTGGACCTGAGATGAAAAATAATAAAGTTATCATACTTTTTCTGGTGATCGCGTGATATAATTGTGCAGTTAATGTTACCTATGGTGAGCAGTGCCGGCCTGAGGCAAGTTTTAGGATGGAGCGAGATCCTATTATGGCGCCCGGGAGTGGAACCCCGCCCACGCACATCACCCACGCGCGTCTCAACAGATAAGGCCATTTACATACTGGCCACACGCTTGCAATTAAAATATCGAAAAGTGAAAAAAAATATTTTTTCCTTTAATTTTCTTTACCACTGAGGCGCCCTTAGGACTTAGCGCCTGGAGCGGCTGCTCCGTTCGCCTTATGGTAGGGCCGGCTCTGATGGTGAGTAAAATGGCAACTCGTCTCTGATTCCAGCAAACAGAAGAAAAGAAACAGTGGGGACGCACGTTCTAACCTAACCTATTCTAATAAATGACCTTAATTATTACCAACCAAATTATTAGAATAGGTTAGGTTAGGTTAGGTTTGAACGTGCGTCCCCACCGTTTCCTTTCTTCTCTTTGCTGGGATCAGAGACGAGCCGCCATTTTACTCACCATAGGTAACATTATCCAACTGTGCCTACTTATTAGTGCAGTCTAAAGATTGGTGACACTTTGAATTTCATAGCAATTGGTTTCTGCGACAAGCACACCTATTTGTGGCAAAGATCTTATTTTCACTTTACCGAGTTCCTAGTAGGTAATGTGCGGATTACCTAGATACTCTGCACATTACCTAGGTAATTTGAGAAATGGAACAGTTTCCAAAACTTTAACGGATCACGCTAGTTAATCTGCAGATTAGCTAGATAATGTACACATTAACGACTTTCGAGCTTTAGCGGTAACAACATTTTAATGCATTTACAAAGACTAATCTGATTTCTAGGGCCATTTTAGGTAAATGCGTATGTTTTATATACTTCTATAAAATATATTTCGTGTCCAGTCAATATATCTACATTATTTTTAAGTCAGTACTGTTAACTATGTAAAATTCCTTCGATACCGAATGCTTATAAAGTTTAGAGTAAATAGAAACATAACTGAAACGTTCAATTTTGGATTATACAAAACAAAGACAATTTAACATTCAATTTTTTTAAGACAATAAGTAAAACTAAATATAATTTGATGAATTTAATGTAACTGTTTTGGCCCTAGTGGTAATTGTTTTGTTTACAAATTAAACAATTTAGGTATATAGGGTAGGAGTACCCACAGTGGTACGTTCGGATATGTCGGGGCCCCGTCCCTCACCACCCAGTCGCCCTATTGTGGGCCTGGCCGAACCCATAATGGGCCTGCTTTAAGAAACCCTCTTAGTGCCTACAGGGCGGAAAGAGTAAAAAGAAAAAAGTATATTTACGTAAGACATCATGTAATGTTTTTAGTTGTTAAAGTGTAATCTTAGGATTGATTTCGTTATTTATAACTTCTACGGAAATTAAAAAATCATCGCTCTTTCTATCTCCGAAATATTCAGTTTTCATTAAGCTGTTCGCATTAAATAAGTTCAAAAATAAATTTAACATAAAGTGGAAGTCAACTGTATTCGCCATATTTCCAGTTTTTCTGGCCCGATATCCCGGCCACCAATTAAAAACAAAAGAAAAAGATTAATTAATCAGTTTGATAATGGTTATCACTTTAAATCATTGTGTGATTTGTAAATTTACAGTATTTCGGATCGCTGAAGCACTGATAAGAGATTTGGTCTGTTACAATACTGAGTATTGGGCATAAGAGCCTGTATACTACTAGATAAATGTACAGTTCGTAACGGCAATAGGATGTTCCATCGGCGATTTAGTAAATCCGTGGCTATGGAATTTTGGGTGGAGTGGCGGCTGCGAATTCGATTGAAGAAACAGCGACTGCTCCCGCGAGTCTTCGGGACCGAAGGTGTTTTTTTTTTTTTAACTTTTTCTACCCTGTGGGCACCCGTTCGGATTCGAACCCGGGTCCACCAGGGCGGTGGGCTGCCACCTTGACCGCTCGGCCATCCGGCCTCTAGGGACCGAAGGTGTAAGAGGTGTCGAATATGTCGGTTCCTTCCTTCCAATTCCGGTTGATCCTTTATAATGGACTTTACAAGACTGGAGAGTGACCTCTCCAATCATAAACAACAACCAAGTAGGACCCGCCATCCGTTCTCGAGGAGCAGAACATTTCCCAACAAAACGGCCAAAGCGTTCGAAAATCGAACCCGGACTCCGTCGTTTTTACTCCGGAAAGAAATAAACAAATAAAAAATTATAATAATTTATTTAATTTCCAATTAAATGAATTAATAAAATTTGAAAAACTGGCAAAATAATAATTAAATACAGTTATTTCCGAGAAATCAATCGGACGTAACGGACGACACGGGGAAAAATCTTTAGTTCATTAAACGAACACTCGACGTCTCTACCGTCGCTACAGTTTTGTTTACTTTACGATTGCCGACAGACGACTGTGCTTGGTTAATTCTCGTTCTCCGACGCGGAAATTAGCAAAAAGCGGCAAAAAATGAAAATTGCTTCCGAAAATTTCAGTTTCCCGTCGAATAAAACGCAAGCGTATGCGCCGTCAATCGTCTTTAACTCGTTAAGTAATCGATATTCATGCTAAAGTAATCAATTATGGACAAAAAATACTGGAACCCGTAAGTTGCCTTTTAAAATATCTTTCATCTTTCATCTCTTTCAAATATGCTTATGATACGTCTTTGTCGGTTGTAAATAATTGAGTCCGTACCAACTTCTGTTTTTAATTTATATAGAATTTACTAATTTACTTACATTTTAAGAAATTTACTCGTACAACATGGAATTCATATAAAACGAAAAAATCAACAGTGTTATAGGGGGGTCGACTGTATATAAAAAATTTTGGTTTACGTTTTGTAATATATACACATAACATGTAAATTTTATATTATTTACAAGCCCAGAAACACTATACTATATATTATATTTATTATTTATTTGTTTTAATATATAAATTATATGTAACATAGTGTTTCTGGGCTTTAAAATAAAAGGTAGATTCTACTTTTAGTTATTTTTTAATAATTGTATATGTATACAAAACGGTGGCGTGTTATCCTACGGACGAAAAGGGAAATTGTCTGGGACCCAAACCGAGTTTTTATGAACTTGTTATTGTAGTAAAAGTATCGAAATTTAAACTTTGGCCTTATCCGAGAACCTAAATTGCCGGCGTGTCACGGGCACCGGGTGTGCCGGCACGAAGGTTGCGTTAAAAAAATGAACGTGGATCTTGGAGAATTCTCCGAAAATCCCCCAAAGAAAAATGTTCGAACGTCGTACGTGGAGCCTTCTAATTCGTATTTGCCTGGGCTTTGCGGAGCTATGACGTGCCGCTGATACAAAATGTCTAAAAGTTAGAACTTACTTTTAGACATTTTGAATTAGAAGGCCGTACGTATGATGTTTGAACATTTTTCTTCGGGGGAGTTTTTGGGGAATTCTCCAAGATCCGCGTTCATTTTTTAACGCAACTTTCGTGCCGGCACACCCGGTGCCTGTGCCACGCTGGCAATTTTGGTTCTCAGATAAGGCCAAAGTTTAAATTTCTACTAAAAGTTCTACTAAATAAAACAGTGATTCTTAACCAATGTTCCACAAAAAAAAAATATTTTGAGTTTTAATTGCAAATTTATTCAATATACAATTATATATTATGGTATTCGTAGACAATTTCATGTTTCTATTTTATTCCATTCATTAAAGTTTAATAGTTTATTGCTTCATTGTTTCGAAAAGTAAATGTGGAATTGTTTATTGACTTTTGAATATATTGATGCTAATGGTCTGTATAATAAAAAGTATAGGAATGATGTTCTGCAGTTTTGATTTTTTATATATTATATGCACATGTACATACATAAATATTATTTTATTTTGAATAGTTTAATAGTTTATTGCTTCATTGTTTCGAATAGTAAATGTGGAATTGTTTATTGACTTTTGAATATATTGATGCTAATGGTCTGTATAATAAAAAGTATAGGAATGATGTTCTGCAGTTTTGATTTTTTATATATTATATGCACATGTACATACATAAATATTATTTTATTTTGAATATTTTTTATTTAGTAATTTTAAAAATTATCTTGCATTTTTGTGTTTTATATTAATGTTTTACTTCTTAAAATATGATATGTAAACTATAAGAAATTGGCATTTTTAATTAAATATTTGACTATTTTATTTTAAAGTTATTTTATAATTGATATTTATTATTAAAAAAATAAGAATCTTAAGAAACTTTTTTCTCATTGTTGATTGAAAGAAATTTATATTTGAAATTTAATAATGCTCCAAAAAATCTACAGCTTTATGGAACTGTAGCGTAGAAATGAAATAGATACATTCAAATTCTTACATAATTGCTTAGAAATAAAATATATTTCATAACTTTTTAAAGATACATAGAACATTTTACATAGAAAATATTACATTATTATTATATTAATATAAAAATATTTGTTTAAAGTATTTAAATCAATTTAAAGATAAATATATTCAACCAAAATACATCTCTTATCAACTCCATAGTAGAAGTTAGAAAACCAAAATGCTAACAAGATCAGTCCTACTGATTTTATTATAGATAAAATATGTATTGAGACCCACTCTCTCAGTATCAGATCTCCAAAGTGTTTGACACATCCCGTCATGAAACAGAATGTATGTGTCATTAGAACACTTTGGAGAAGCAATGCCTGGACATTTGGCCTCAAAAAACATTTTATCTGCAATAAAAACAGTAAAATTCCTTATCTTGTTAGTGTTTTGGTTTGCTAAATTGCCAGAATACACTATCTAAAATACAAAGTAAGCAAATAGATTTATTTGAGTATTTTTGCATTGATACTGTCTTACAAGTTAGTAGCAGTGGGTACTGTTAGTTGAAATATGCTTGAATAAATCGATTTTTGTTTTAGTATATTATATTACTCCTGATGCCATTCAATTATTTAGTGAAGAAGTCTTTGTAAGATATCATATTGTAACTGTGATTCTCAAATTTGTTTATTTCTATAAACTCTTTAGACTTTATCACTTTGACTTTAGACTTTACAGACTTTATCAATTTTTCTAATATCTTCTAAAGCTCAGGTGGAAGCATTTTCAATTCAGATTTAAGATTAATAAAATTATAAAAACTTCACATTGTTTTCTTCTTGAAAAAATTTCAAATGAAACTTAATCAATTTCATGCTTTTTAGAAATTAATTTTACAAATATGACAGAAAATGATAAAGATTATAAATTTTATATTAACATGTACTGTAATTTTTAAATTATTCTATTGGCAATATTCAATCAATCATATTGATCAATTTGTGAAGAGTTTGAAATTTAAGTATCTTATGAATTAAACAGACATTGCACATTTAATATGTTTAACAAGTTAAATATTATTTTTTTGCCTTTCAAATGATATTTTATTAAATAAAGTAAAACTGTCTATTTAATAACTTCTAAATGAGGACAAAAAAATCACCCAATATCCTTTTATTCTATGAACATTAAATTGAAATCACATTTGGGTATGTAGTTAAAAAAAAATCACTTCTTAAAATCAAAGTTTAACATAAAATTGAGAAATGTTAAATTGAAGTATAAGTTCTATTGTTTTTACAGAGTGATAGAGGTTGGGACAATCAAAAATGAATGTATAATTGGGATATGCATTAAATCAAGAAACATTAAAACAAGACTCCACTATAACATTGCTTTTAATGTTACGAAATATCTTCATAAAATATAATTGTATAGACTATTGAAAGATTGGATTATACAAAATGCATAAAGTGCAAATTTTATCTCATTAATGATCTGATATACAGTATTTATTTTCATAGCATGTTTCGCTGATTTATTAGCAGAATATATTAAGGATTATCTAGTTTTGTTTGATTGCAGTTTTGAATCTACTTTGGGCATAGATTGTACTTTTTATAATTTTAATGAGTCATATGGAATTGCCATTTAATTGTTTTTTTTTTTTTTTTTAAATATGATGATAAATTAATTTTACCATATGATTAAATGATTGTTGTTCTACAATGCAATTATGATATACAGGTATACCTCGCCTTACATCGGTAATTGGTTCCAGGAAAGCGACGTAAGTCGAATTTACTTGTCTCCGAATCTACTCGTCACTAGGCTAAATCATAAATTACCATTCCCGGTTCTGTATTTTATTTATTAATGCATTTTTAATAATGTATGGTTAATAAGGATCTATTTTAAGCTTACAAACAAATAAATTTTAGTTTTTAATATAGTACAGAAAAAAGTAATCTAAATTTACGAATGCATGTACTGTAAATACAGTACATACTTGTAAATGTATATATTTTAATATGATTTTATGTGCTTTAAATGCTTTTCTAGTGATATTATGACTTCAATATTTGTGGCGGACAGACGTAAAGTCGAATAAAATGACTTAAACTTGATTTTTATTTTTCCATATACTTTTTTGACAAACGACGTATAATCGGGAACGATGTAACTCGAAACAACGTAAGTCGAGGTATACCTGTATTTATTATTAAAACTGGAACTGCCAGACTGGTTATTTTGACTGTATTCATTGTTTTGCTGTTGTAGTTTTCATTATTGTGATTTCACAATTATATCTTTTGACTTTTTATAAAATTATGTCTTAAAACTATATTGATTTGAATTTTTCATCAGTAATTTGAAATGGTCAGACAATCCAGTAAATTATTTACTGTATTGTCAAGATTTTGATTGGTGAACTTAGTTATCACTCCAGTTAACATGATGGAGATAGATGCATTTAAACTGAGCAAAATCATCTCCATTGCAAATTATTGCAAATAAAACCAGAAATAATATTATTTTGTAACTGTGTGAAATTGTAAAATATTTGGCAAAAGCAAGTTCTAGAAGATGGCCATTATAAGTCTTTTATAATATCCTTGACCTTGTTGCTGTTAATGCATTTATAATTTATAAAGAACTTACTAGGGAAAACATGAAAAGATAAAACTACATATTATAACTTTCAAAAGAATTATCTGAACAATATGCAAGTTTAAGAAAAGTTTAAGAACCAAATCTCTAAAAATATTTGAAACTCAGAAACAATCAGCAGCAAAAAGATATATTTGTCAAATGAGAAAATAAAAATCATAGATATATGCAGTAAGTGTAAAAAATTTTTTGTGGAAAATATGCTCATGTAACACAAATAATTGTGTACTGTTATAAACACAACTTTATAAGAACAATTTTATTATTATTGACCTTTATGTGGTATTTATGGTTTGACAAATATGATATTATCCATTGTGAAGGAGCTCCTCTTAAACCAATGTTAAAGACTTTTCTTTCAAGAATCCAGATGTCCACAGTATCAAAAGTTTTATGTTTTAAATGTAATTATAATACTTATAATTATAATACTTATAATTACTGTCAGGATTGGAATCATCTGGAGGCATGATTCCCACTTTTTTCTTGTTATTTCAAACTAGTAACGGTTGACACTGCAAAAGTCAGTTGGAGAAGCGACCGTTGGTTTTGAATGAGTGGTCGTTGATTGGCCGCCGATCATCAGACTACCAGTGGACCTCTGACAGGGCTATGAAGCACTGATTGGTCAATCAGTCAGTGCTGTCAATCTGTATAAAAGGTTGAAGTTTAGGCAGGAAAATTGAGTTTGGTTTAAGCTTGGCTTAGAACTTCATGTCAGAAGAGAGTTGGTCAATGGAACTCTGATCAGAAGGTTGGTTAATGTTTAAGCTTGAAGCGAGGTTACTTTCATCTCACTGTTTTCTCGATGAACTCCGGAAGATCCTACATCTAGTTACTACTCAAGGATTGTGTCGTAAGGTGTCTTTTCGACGGACCTGTTCAGGATTAGTGGACTACTTGAACTTTAATTTATTTTGTGTGTGTGTGGAAACCTACTTTGTAAATATCTTAAACGTTGTAATTTTATAACTTTTGTGAAACATCGTAAGTTAATTAAATTTAAATAGAATTGTTGGAATTTGACTATTTTGAACTTTGGCTATTACATTTAAAAACAGTTATATATACTGTTATTTTTATAAGTGAAAATTTTCTATAAATATTTTTTAGTTATTACGTTAACCAGTCATAATGACCAGTTATAGCTACTTCACAGATCTGGCACTTCTATGTTATGTTGTATTATTAATGTATAAATAAAAGAGTTTTGTAAATTTAATATATATCTATGAGACAATTGAACTTATCAGTTATCCTGTAGAGACATGTTCTTCTAATGCATAATCAGTTAATAATATAATGGTTTTTATTGACTAATTTTATGTAGAAAATAATTGAAAAGTTCTCTTGATTTTAAATTAACATAAAATAAATTAAAATGTTAGATGAAATTTGTAACAAAAATTTACATACAATAGAACTATGAGATAATTTTTTAAGTTAAATTTTCTTCTCTTCCTAATTTCCTAATTGAACATTTAATGTGTTATTTAATCATGCATTTATAATAAAAAATCTGAACAAAAACAAGTACAGTATATGTATATACTTTTATATATAGGGGTGGGAAAATAATGGGGTTCACGTGTATCTCCAGTAGGGTCAGACTTAAGGACGATTTTACTTATTATTAGTATTTATAATTTTTTTATAAAACTCATTAATATATATATTGGTAAAAAATAAAATACTGTATATACAGTACTTGTTTTTGTTCATATTTTTTATTTTTACTTTCCCAGTTGTTATAACAAAGGGAAAGTATGATCACTCCAGTTTTTACATTTTTGGGTTCAGGACACCTTGAAATGTCAAGAAATGCAAAATAATTTGGGGGTAATTTCTTTATGATGGATATTAGTGTGTGGTGGGGCACAATGTTGTTCACTCTGTTTGAAGCTAAATAACTCCTGTGCTTTTTGTTGAAAATTTCTGAAATTTTGCAGGGAGGTTTGTTTATTAGGGGATTGATGTTATTAGATTTTGGTAGATAAAGATCGAGGGGGTGGGAAGATAATGGGGTTCATGTGTATCTCCAGTAGGGTCAGACTTAAGGACGATTTTACTCATTATTAGTATTTATAATATTTTATAAAACTCATCCCTACCCTCAAATTTAAGGTTTTTGCTATTTTATAATAGAAATATAAAAATTTTCTGTAATAAAATATGATAATAGATGGTGCCACCAAAATTTTAAATGTTGCCAGGAAAGTTGAGTAACTTGTTGCTGGTTTTTTTATTGAGGCATTGTCATGTGTAACATTGGTTTGCATATGACATACAAGGAACTGTCATAAGAATATGGCAACTCCATGCAGAATAATATGTTGCTAGTGATCTTGGGTTATTGCATTTTCACAGTAGCTTACCTATTTTGGGTACGTTTGTGTTTTGTATGTAGATAGGCAATCTACCTACCTATCACAAGTAGACTTACGCTAAGTCTACACAAGCCATCAGCCTTGCAGCTGTCCCCACACAGAATTTCTGGTTACATCCCCATTAAACAGATGAACAGATTTACTTTTATTTTAAATGAGAAATGTAATATTTGTAAAATCATTAAATGGACATAAATATGATATTTTAATATATAAATGTGTTAATATAAAATATTGTATATTTTATACTGATTATAAAGTTGAGAAGTGTGTTGCAAGAAACATCTGTTTAAAGCAGGTGCCATTTATGGCACAGCTGCTTAAAATACATTTTAAATATACAAATATAGTCAGTATCAATAAGGAAAACTACAAATTCACTTTGAAAAAAAGTTTAAATTTAAAAATAAGTCTTTAAAGCCAGATAAGTACCAGATTAGATCATTTATATAAATGAAATTAAATATTATTAAACTCTTGAGAACACTAGTACACCAATTCTGTTCATTATATTAAATATTTCTGTTGTTTAACTGGTTTGGTGTACTGCTGTGTATTAAATTTAATAATTAGAATTAAATTAAATTATTTTAATATTAAATGAGTTGTTCACAGGCCAAATTGATTAACTCCATTTATAAATCCTTAATACAATCATTATTATTTTCAAATTTTTTGTGTAACTAATTTTATACATCATTATATTAAAATTATGCTTTAATATAATGATATATAATAATACATTCTGCAATGTTTATTTAAATTTAAAGTTTAAAAGGAATTTTTAAAAATAATTTATATTCTCAATTTTTATACTTTGTGTTTTGTGGAGTTAATCGATTTGGCAAATGAGTGGCTCAAATATTAATGTAATTTATTCTAATTATTCAATTCAATAAGAGATGGTGTCTAATGCCTACCTCTAGGCCAAATTACTTAGCATTTAATTATTAACAGTAGCAAGAATATAGCCGAATCTAATCCAGCAATCGTTTGGCTTTAATATAAGTTTAGCGGTTCGGCTAAAATACGTCGTAGTGTTTCAATAGAATAGGTCCGAATTTGATCCTACCTCGTATGATAGTAGCTCCGATCTCGCCCACGTGTTCCACGTCCTTTGTTCGTCGGACAAGATTAATGAGGAAACTGATTCCTTGGAAATACCTTATTTTATTCCTTGTGCCTATGTAATATTTACAAATGCCTAAGTTAAATGACTGTACAAATGCGCGTTCGTTGTCGGAGTTTTCCGAGAGATTGGTGAAACCAAAGCAAAAGGTCGGCGTAATGAAAGCGTCCCTCTTATTCGGCGTCCGAGGACCAAGTGAGGTCAGAGGGGAAAGGTCAAGCGGAGGCACCCTCTGCCTTACATAAGTATTAGGCTTGGGATGTTTATATTTATAAATAAATAGTTCTTTAATTATACATTTTGTTTATTTTTATTCTGGAAGATATTTGATAGTTTCTTTTGTAATTCATTATAATTTTTCTTGTAATATGATTTGATTAATCAAATTTCTTTGATACTGCATAAAAATCTTGATCTTGCAACATTGACTTTGTTCATTTTCTAGGACCAATGTTGGGTTTAGTAAACTAGTTTTCCAGGATTTCCATAAAATGTGGATTTAATGTGAGATGTTACAAATAATAAATTGTAGACACATCTTGATTATAATTACAAATTCTTATGTTGTAAGAAATTTAATCTGCTCTGAAATACAGGGTCTTCTAAAAAGAATGATACCATTTTGAATTATGTAATTATGTTAATTATTATCTGAGGACATTGTAACATATATTAAAACATTGGAAAACTGTAAGTTTTACATTTATCCATTAAAATTTCTCAATATGTACACAGCACATATCTAACAGATACTCAAATTGATTCTTCCTATGCTTGCTATGGCATATCTGTAATCATTCCTTCCACAAAAACCACAATTCTACAGTTCCTGCAAATTATTTGTGTTGTGACAATGACAAGCGATTTTAACTTTGTGAACTGCAGAACACAAAATTTCTTCTTTGTGTGGTGTTGCCATTTTCATTTATGGCACTTCCTAGAAGTAGTATAGAGGTAGTAGACAACAAGATGTTTGATTGCAGATGTGAGGGATCAATTCAAGCTCTGAAAGGTTGTTGGGACCTTATCAGAGCTGTAGATCATACCTATAGGAGCAAGAAAGTCAAAGGAACCACATCTCTAAGCAATGCTTTGTGAGATACAGCCCTCCAAAATGAGATTGCACAAGATTACAAGTTGTGTTGCTCTGCTAAGACTATCACATTTAACTATTTAGCCCATGTGACTATGCTGGCTTCAAGTAGCCCACTTAACTGTTTGTGGAGTATTTGATGTTATGTAGTTTTAGGGGGTGGGGCGAGCCCCACCTGGATACTGAGATGCTTGCTATCGCTCATACTGAAGTGCACAACTACATGTGGAGCGTTGGTCAAGACACAAATGATAGCAAGCCTTTATGATGCAGAGCATGGAGAATAGGCAGTATACTGATGCATGTTAAAAACTGACTTTTGAGGTGAAAGGTGAATATCTCACAAAGGGTCTCATGCATAGGTAAGGTTCCTTTGACTTTTTTGCTCATAGGAGGCTCTGGGCTGAGATGAAAAACATTCTTATCACCATATATCCAAACAAAAATGAATCTTGATCTTCACAATTAATTAAAATTAAGGGAACTAAATTATAAAGGAAAAGGGGAAAAATAAAATTATTTTAATATTAAAACCATACGGTAAAAAAGGGAGAAAATAATTAGTATATTAAATTCTTTATAAGGCAAGACAAACAAAAAAGAAAATGTTAGTTAAGGTACAAGGTTCATTCGACACTGAACGAAAGATGGTGTCGAATTGTATTAATAAACAATAGTCTTTCTCAGGAACTGATCTGGTCCAATATCCTCTGGTAACAGAGAAAGACCAGTTGGGGACCGAGAAAAGGGATTAATAACTAATAAAGAAACTTAGCGGACCACGAGATATTTAAGCCCAGGCCACAAGGACGCTAGGTTTTTTGCCATGGCATCCCACAAGGCTTTGTCCCTTGCTGGGGTGTTTTCCACAAGGTTCTGTCTTTATCCTTTGCTGATGTATCTGCTAAAAGTTATAGACTTTCGTTGAGAGAAATGTCAGAAATTCTGATCTGCATCATTCCCTGTTCAAGAACTGGTCTTAGAATGGAACATCTGGTCAGTGATAAGAAACCACCTTTGTCTCTGGACTTTTCCTCTTTTTCTTTTGAAGACTATGCACTGAAATCTACAAGAACTTTAACCTTCGTGACAATAGTACTTTCATTGTAAGTTAAATTGTCTAATAAACAGGTTGTGTTGTTTGTAAATGAAGCATTGATCTCTGACTCAATCGCTCCCACATGTTATTGACTGTTAGCACTCAGCAGTCCAGACAGCAATGGAGATGATAATGAGATATATCTCATGTAATCGTGTTTTATTTTGAAATTTCTTCCCCCAGGCCCCCTCACACTCTTATAGGGGTCTACAATTCTCATGGGGTTGGAAACCTCTCATTCAGAGCTTGAATCTTATCCAGATGAGATATGAAACTTGGATGGTTACTCTATTGATTGGTGTACATTGTGTACTTCTCAGATAGTAATTAACATGATTACAGTAATTTAAAATGATAGAAATTATTTTGGAAGACACTGTATATATTCTTGAATTAAAATGTATTTCATTATGAAAGACAAATTATTTAACTGAGAATTTTCAAGAAATTCAAAACATAAAAATTATTTCCTGTTACAATGAAATCAGATGCAATTAATTTTATTAAAATTCAGATGTCAGACTTCAAACAAAATTGACGTAATTTCTAAGGTTTAGGATAGAATGGATATGACAAAAAAAGCCTGAGGAAGAGCCCAGAAGGGGCATCAAAAATGTTAGCTGAAGTATTATACATACACTCCGGTTATGAGGTTGAAAGTAAGAGTTATTTTTATGACAAAAAAATATAGTCATAATGTAAAGCAATTTTAGAAATGTATAAAAGCAATACTTGTTTATCTTTTGATGCCTTCTAATTCTAATAAAAAAGCCCATCTATTTCCTGAATTTTACCAGTTGTTAGCATCATATGCAATATTGGTTGCATGATTGTGAATGTTATACAAGGTGCATTCCATAAGTAATGCAACCAAATTCATAAAAAATCATTTATTGAACATATTTTTACAATTAGTCAAAAATCTTTGAAATAGCACCCTCCTGCATCAATACACTTGTGAAGGTGGTGTTTCCGGGCCTGAAAGGCATTCTGGAAGGCATTTTCCATAATGTCCTTTAGAGCTGATGTAACATAAGCCTTGATGTTTTCAATTGTGTCCCAATGTTTCCCTTTCATGCGGGGAAACAAAAAAAGTTGGCGGGTGCAAGGTCAGGACTGTAAGGTGGCTGTGGAACCAATGGGGTGTGGGTCCTGGTCAGAAAATCGTTGACAGTGAAGGTGCTGTGGCTTGGCGTGTTGTTGTGATGAAGTTTCCGCATGTCCTTGATGTCACTTTGGCAGCGCATGACTAGGATTTCAGTCTTTTGAACACTTCCAAGTAGAAAGCTGCATTTACAGTGGTCCTGACAGGTACGAATTCATGGTGGTTAATGCCTCTAACGTCAAAGAAGACAATTCGGGAGGTTGATGGACATCCACTGCAAGGTTTGTCAGTGACCTCCTCTTGGCCATCCTTGAACGACTTGTGCCATCGAAAGACTTGTGATTTGGAGAAGCAATCACTCCCAAAGGCCTGCTGAATTAATATAAAAGTTTCGGTGGCAGACTTCAAGTTTAACGCAAAATTTGAAAGCATAACGTTGCTCCACAAAATGATCCATTGCTCCGTGTTACATTAACTCAAAACAGGGTTCACGGGAATGAACGTCCTCACACGCCGACCAGCTTGGAGACAAACGAGACCAGGCAAGTTTTGAAGCTAGCACCCCACACCTCCTAGCACAGCAGGTTAGAACTAGCTACGGCATATCGTTGCGTCGTGAAAAAATTAGTCGCATTACTTATGGAACGCACCTTGTACATATATCTGAATATTTGAAAGTACAGTAAAAACTGTTTAACAGAAAATTTCTGGCCCATACATCATACATGAAAATTAATATCCTGTTAATTTTAAAATGCTTTTTGTATGTAATTAAATTAACAGATTACTATTATTATTTTGAAATCCAAGAGTCACTTCTCTTAGCTTTAAGCCACAATGAGTGTGTCTCGATATAGTGTCATCATCTGAAGACGAATAAATAGGAAATTTTTGTGTTTTTGTCAATTGTACATTTTGTTTTCTTTTTAAGAACATTATTTATTTGTTTAGTTAAATACAATTAAAATGTATTTGCCAAAAAATATCTGGTTATTTATTTTGATTTAGATTGTAAATTTGTTTGTTACAGTTTTAGAACTACAGTAAGTATATAAACAATAATAAATATAGAGAACTTTTCTGTGAAATTAACTTCTCATACATAGTTAATTTTAATTACACAAAACATATTTACATAAGTAAAAACAGATGAACTAACTAATTTGTCAATTTTCTTTTAACAACCTGCCTGAATTAGTCCATTAAATTGATATTTTACTGTATTTGATGATATTTAATAATCTTTGAATAATTAATGAACGTAATTATATATTTTAATCAAAATAAATGTTATAACAAAATTTTTAATTAATGATTCTATAATTAGATTCACAATTATCTTATTAAATTAAATTTGAACTAAGATAAACCTGAAAATTAGAATTAATTATACTAAAATTTTCTTAGAATAATTAAAAAAAAAAAAAAAAGAACACTGAACTAAACTTCCTGGGGTGATAATCACAAATCGCCATCCAGCTGCTTCCTATATTTTTTCAAATGCTTAAAATTTAATATCTAAACATAACAACTTATTATTTTAGTATTTATTTTTTACATTTAATGTTAATTATGTAATGTAATTCCAATAGAAATAGAAACAGAAACGATTAAAATTCTGGTATTTACTTTTTTATTTTTCAGAGCCGAGAAACATCTATGGATGTCTATTTTATTTTCGAGTTGTTTAATTTTATATGCTGCCAGAATGACCATGCCAATAACAGTCGCTTCGGTATCCAGATATTACGATTGGAGTAAGACCGATTCGGTATAAATTTTCTGAATTATTACGCATGACTTTTGTGATGACAATGTTTGATGTTGGAAATTGAATTATAAAATTCCAAAGGGGAGAATAATTTTATTGTAAAATCTGAAATGTTTTGGTTTAAAGAAATCCCAAAGTACAGTGACAACCTATAAGTAAATAGACACCCTTATTTTCCTGCCTGCTTGGCATGCAAATAATCTACAAGTTCTCCACGGAAAGCAGGTTTTAATGAATGTTGTTGCACTTCACAATCCAGCAGATTCCAGATGTGTTTGATGGAATTTGTGTGGAGTGACCAACTGGTCCATGGAAGCTTGTGAATGCTTCAGGTTGCCAATCAATTCTGGGTCTTTTTGACAGTGTGACAAGGAGCTCCATCATCCACAGAATGGATGTTTTGTCCATTGGCCCACTGGAGAATATTGCAAGAAGATTCTTCTCTAAATAGAAGTGTAGTTTTTGAAGTTAATATTGACTCATGCATTTGCTGACATTCAGGGTGTCTATTTAGTTATGGTTTGTGTCTATAGATATCGAATGAACATTTTCATTGAAAAAAAATCTGAACCCAAAAAATTTTGAACATTTATCAATTGTTCAACTTAATATTTTAACCAAGAGATTGTTTCAAACCTATTTAAATTAGTAGAAGAAATGAAAATATGGCTCATTTTTTAGTTTAAACAGGAAAAAGTAATGACTGTTTTTTAGTTAAAAGGCAATAAATTTATAAATCTAATATCTAATATAAATTCAGTTCTCTTGGTCATACTTTACTTTATATTATCATTCAATTTTTACTCTAATTTTGCTGATTCTATTGGATTGTGCAATAAAATTGGATTTTGACGATGTATACATTTCTATAAGTGTTATCTTAAAATGTTGTTTATACAAATCAGTTATTATAAACGAGTTGAACTGTAAATAGTCACTATTTCTTGTATAAAAATTCAATCAATTCATAAGTCAGAGGAGAATATTGCAAAATTACTATCCAAAAGTCTAAATAATGTTATGTAATCTAACATTTGATAATTAGGAATATTCAATTATATCTTTTTAAAATTGAAGTCTGTCATTTATTTTATTAAAACTAAATTATCAGTCAATTATAAATTTATTTTAATATTAAACAGGGTTATAATGTAAATATTATTAACTTTGTGATATTTACTTCCCCCCCACAAAATTTCAAATAGAGATATTCTTTTGGATAAAATTAAAATTATTTATTAACAGTGGCATAATTAAATTTCTTCTGTATTTAACATTAACTATTAATTTACATGACATTTAATATTTGATCTAATTTGATTATTAAAAAGAAATTTGAAAAAATCTTTTTTATAGGGTACCGTATTGTCCAGCTTTTTTTGGGGTTATATGATGACGCAGGTACTCGGAGGTTATATAAGTGACCGCATTGGCGGAGAAAGGGTTCTGTTGATAGTGGCCATTGGATGGTCAGTATTGACGTTTTTTACTCCCGAAATGATCTCATCGACTTCAGGGAATATCTGGCTGGTAGTCTTGGGAAGGACTATTATTGGTGCTCTTCAAGGTATAGTGAAGTTTATAATATATTTTATGACATTAATAATAGGTTAATTATTTATTGAATTAATAAAAAAACTGCAAATAGGTAGAAGCAGCTTCTTGATCTTAATTTTGTTTTTAATATATATGCCTATTTGGGCCTTGTATCAGATTTAGGACTTATACTTATTGAATGCTACAAATAAAACACTAGGTAATTTTTATGGGAAAAATAAAAAGGATTAAGGAATCTACCTAGTGTTTTCTTCATTCCATATAATAAATACAATAAGTTCTGCAATAAGTTTCCTGATAAGTTATTTTTCTGCAAAAAATTTGCTGAACTTTGGAGACATCATTAATATAAATATAATTTTTATGGCCGTTAAATGATAAATGGTTTTTAGTAGGTCTGCTGCTCGTTTAAACTCAACGGTTTGTGCAATGTCCGCTATTGGTCCAGATTTGACCAATCCTGTTGAGACACAAGTCGGCTGTGACAATCTGTCTCATTCTTTTACCGTGTTATACGAGCCTCTTTTAGCATGTTATATGAACATGATCGCAATTTTTCTGCCGTGGTATACGAATCCATCTTATATGAACCGTGTTATAGGGAGGGTCTACTGTATTATTAAAGAATATTTAAAATTCAAATACATTAATGTTTGCAAACCAGAAATTTCTATAAAAGTAACAAATTAATATTTGAAAAAACTATTATAATTTTTTAAAAATTTGAACATTAAAAATCTTGATTTTTATTTTATTTATATTATATTTATTTTTCAGGTGCTCATTTTCCTGCGATAGCAAGTATTATTTCAAATAATTTACATTCTTCGGAGAAAACGTTCTTCACAAGCGTCGTAACTTCAGGTCCTGCAGTAGGGTAAACTTTTTTATTTTATATTTTATTAATTTTAGTAATGAAGATTTTATATAAAATAAAACAAAATAAATTATTTATATAGGATGCTCCTTAGTGGAAGTGTTGGCTCATTTATTTTAGAAAAATATGGCTGGCCATATGTATTTAGAACATTTGGTAAGCAAATATTTTCTTCGTATTTAATTATTTTTATAGAATTTTTATTCAATAATTCACATTACAAATTTCTGTCAAATAATTCAAAAAACTAACATTAAAATTACCTATAAATGTAATTGACAAATTTCGTGGCAGTGGAGAGTTTGCTTGGAATGGGCATTCATCAAAGCCAGAGCTTTTGTCCTTTCTACTGACAAACTTCTTTTAAAACTGCCAGTTATTCACTTTTATATATAATTTTATTGTTAGTTTTTTGAACTATTTCATTGAATTATCATGTTATGCAAAACCAAATAAGATTTTAAATACGTAATGGAGGATTGTACAATGACACAATTATAGTATAGTAGACTTATTTGGTTTTGATTGTAAACAAAATGTTTTAAAAAATACAGTTTAAAAATGAAGTTTTTTTTAATGCCACAATTAAAGTGAAATGTTTCAACTTTAGTTCAGTTCAAAAAACTATTTATCATATAAACTATTTTACAAGATTCTTTTGATGACTAGAATTAAGAATGCATTTAAAAGATGTTTAACACTTTTTAAAATATATTTTTGTACATTGGACCTCCTTCAATAAAATTAATAGTTTATCTATCTTTTTTACAAAATATGTAATATTTAGAATGCTAAAAATTTTCAAATCTTTATGCAATGAGACTTTGCAAGCCAAAGTTCTAACAGTTTTCTTTGATGATAGACGTATTCTTTCATTTATATACATTGGGTCTGACCAGCTTATAGTGAGTTATAATAAACTTTCATGGGTCAAAAGCAATGTGGATCTACTCCATATTTTTGTTCTTTTATAAAAGTTTAAAAATCAACCCTAATAAAATTTCTATGCTGCAAAACATAGGTATATTTATTAATTGCACAGTAATTATCATTTTAATTTTTCTCTTTTTGGTAATAACACTAAGGCATAAATTAAATGGCATCATTTACTTTTCATTACAAAAAAAATTTTATTTCATTCCATCCCACAAATCATGTTTTGCTCCTCCTTGTTGCCCTCATTTTGTACTCAACAGAAATTACACATTGACCCTCAGGACACAATAAAATATTGGGTTGAACCGAAAGTTTGTTCAGTTTTTATAAAGAAATAAAATATACTATTTTGAAATAAATAAAAATTTTTAATCCACTACGTATTCACCCTTCTATTCGATAACTTTACGTCATCTGACAGGTAGTTTCATAATTCCATCTGTGTAGAATTGGTTGGGTTTCTGATTCAAGAAATTATCGATGTGGTTTTTGATACCTTCTAAAGATTGAAGTTCTATGCCATTTAAATTATTCTGCAATGAATGAAAAAGATGATAGTCTGAGGGAATAACTGGATGTTTTGAGTTATCCTGCATAAAGTCTAGAAGTTTTTGGTGCGTGTTTAACAATACGTGCAGTCTTGCATTATCATGATAGTATACTACTCTCCATTGATTTGCAAGTTCTGGATGTTTTTGATGCACTGCAGCCTTTAGTTCATTCAGTTGGAGACAATATTTATTGGAATTAATTGTTTGGTTGTTGGGTAAAAGTTTGTAATAAAGAACCCCTTTCCAGTCCCACCAAACTGAAATCATTACTTTTCTGGGATGCAAACCAGCTTTAGGTTGCAGCACTGGAGGATCACCTGGCTTACTTCAAGATCTCTTATGTCGAATATTGTTGTAAACAATCCATTTTTCATCGCCTATTATTAATTGCTTTAAAAAGGGATCGTCTTCATTGTGTTTTAAAAGTGAATCACATACAGAAACACGCTCAATAAGGTTCCATTCACTTAATTGATGGGGTACCCAAACATCATAACAGGAAGTGTATCCAAGGCTAGCCAAATGTCTGACAACAGGTGTTTGGAATATTTTTAAAATGTTTGCTATCTCTCATGTTGTTTTATGCTGATCATTTTGAATTAAAGCCATTCTGGACTCGTTTTCTGTGGTTGAAGGCCGTCCTGACCAAGGTGTATCTTTGACAGAAAAATCTCCCTCCCTGAATTTTGAAAACCATTTCTGCATGTTCAATCAATAACTGCATCCTCTCCATATACACCACATATCTTTTTTTGAGTTTTTGTTGCATTTTTTCCTTTTTGGAAATAATAGAGCATGCGATGTCGAAAATGCACCTCTTACCTTCCATTTTAATGTTTTTTCTTTTTTCTTGAAAGATAACAAAATTTTAAAAAACAGCTGTAATTAAACTTTCGTAATAAATGTTCGTAATGTCAACCTAAACAAGTTAAAACTTGATAAGCACGACAAAGGCACCACAGACGAGCAATTATGTAAATACCCAAACAAACTTTCGGTTCAACCCAATAATTTCTAAAATGGCAATATAACTTAGGAATGACCATTGATACAGAGGTTTCTTCATATCTGCCACATGTTATCTCATAGAGCACAGCATCACAAACTGATAACAAATAGTTAAAAGATTTCCCATGAAAGTGCAGATTTAATATTCGTATTAAAATAATGTTTTCCATATTTTAACATGTTGGATTATCCGTGATCGACCAAAACTGATGCAGCAATCGATCGGTCAATCAAAATTTACTTGTTGGCCATGCCTGATATACATAATGTAAACTGACCCAATTTACTTCAGTCACCAGACAATCTGCAGGATTATCCATCAGGCTATTTTAATGCTAGTAATTAATTAAATACAAATCAGTTTGGCAAGAGATAGGCTGTTGTCCCCATCATCCTACAGTAAATTTAATAACTAAAAATAAATTAATTTTAATTTAGAATATTTTGGAAGATATGAATCTGCCCAGAGTAGACTCAAACATACTGTGCAGATGTATTGACAATTATGCTACCTGGACATCTGTCTGATCTGCACTTCCAGAATTATTAGTTAATTAATTAATTTAAATATAACCATACTGGTCATTTAGAATATTTTAAATTAAAATTAATTTATTTCTAATTATTATATTTATCAAAAGATGGCAGCATAACCACCTATCTTTAGCAAAATTGATTTGTATTTAATTATTTACCAGCTTTAGAATAGCCTGATGGATAATTCAGCAAATAGTTTGGAGATTCTTTCATTTATAAATATTTTTATAAGATTTGATATAATGCAAGATTAAGTTATTTCTTTTTATGTTCTTTTTAGCATTCAATTCTATAATGTATTTATAACAGAGTAATTAATTTTTACTTTTCTTTGTATAATGGCAATATTATAATGACTATTAATTTAGTTGTATAGCATGCAAAATATCAAAATATATTGACCATTGATCTATTTGGAATTAAAATACTTATTCTAGGAAGTGAATATCAAATGTAGTGATGTATTTTTATTGCTTTAACTAAATTTAAAGACTGCATTTATTATTTTAGGACTGCTGGGTATTTCTTGGATACTGATGCTCAGATATGTCGGAACGGAGCCGAGCCGCAAGAATGACGTTGCAAAGGAGGCCGAAAAATACGAGTATAAAGTGATGTCTAACATTCCATGGTTACTCTTTTTTAAACACACCGCTTTCTGGTAAACATAAGATTTTTTATAACTTATTTTGAAAGTTAATGGAGAGGGAGATTGATTATTACAAAAATGATATGTGACAGACTGTTGTGTGTAAAAATAGTTTTGAATCCATGCGTAACATTGGATTATTTTGTCTTAATTCAATGCAAATGCCAATGACAAATTATTTGTCAAGGTAATAAATTCATATCTAACTAATATCAAATATGTTTAAAACAAAAATAGATAAATCTGTTTAGTCAAGAATTGTGTTTAAGTAATTTTTTGTTCTTATCTCTCCATCTTCTATTATTTAAATTATAAAACAGAACTTGATTAATGAAGGTAGAGAATTCACATGTGTTTATCAATCTGGATTCTTACATTAATTATTGTTTGGCTACCAGCAAATCAAAAAATAACATATCTTAGTTATTTGTTAATTTTTAAAATCCTTATTATATGCAAATGTTTATATAAAACTGCCAAACATGCTATAAGAAACAGTAGCATGTTTGTATTATTTAAAGATGATTATTCTTTGAAAAATTAATAATTTATTTTTACATACTATTTTAATTGATTTGAACTTTCATTTACAGTAATAATATATATGGGGTACCCAAACATCATAACAGGAAGTGTATCCAAGGCTAGCCAAATGTCTGACAACAGGTGTTTGGAATATTTTTAAAATGTTTGCTATCTCTCATGTTGTTTTATGCTGATCATTTTGAATTAAAGCCATTNATATATATATATATAATATATATTTTTTTATTTAGGTCAATGTTGTTTGCTCACCTTAGCGAAGCGAATTCGTTCTTCATTCTTCTCAATTGGTTACCGACTTATTTTGATGAAACTTTTCCTCGAGGAAAGGTATAATACATCATTTTCATCTTAGACTTTGCTTACATTTCTTGTTAAATTGTGTAAATTAATAATTATTGTATTTTTATTTTACAATTAATACTGCAATTTTTCTTCACAGAATTATTTGATTAATAACTAATAAATCAATTATATCTCAATAGGGTTGGGTTTTTAATGTCGTGCCTTGGATGATCAGTCCAGTGTCGTCGATATTGGGAGGGTGGCTGGCGGAATATCTCATTGCCAAAGGCGAGTGCTCCGATTTTTAACTTCCGAAACTTTGAAATTAAATTTTCATGAAATTTTAATTATTTGAAATTCTGTTTGTTGTTTTAATGAAATAATTTTTTAATTAACTGTGAAATTAGCATCTATATATAATCAATTTATATTTACTTCTTTTTACCTGATATCAGAAATTACCAAATTGATTCATGTCAAAATTCTTGTCATCTTTGCATATGCATTTTCAATAATTTTAACCATTAAACAGTTTTTTTTGAAAGTCAATCTGTTAAAACTCAAATGAACTGTAATCGTGTTCATACAAAAAATATACAGAATTGATATTTAAATTCTATCAGTTCTGTATGTTATGTTTTTGTTTGAACACAGCTATAGCTCAATTGCATTTTGTATTTAAATTCTCCAATCTACTTAAATTAAAAATTAATTACAGAACAATTGTAACAAAATAAGAGTTGCTTGTGTAAACAAATTATACAGTTAAAAAAATACACGTATTTATGGTATTAGTATTATAGCAACTATACAAGATATGTACTATGGACATGCTTGGGTTAGCAAATATATACCTTATTATCAAGGCTTAGTGTAGCAGTTTCTGAAATATGGGATGTCTCTTTACACTGTCCAGAGTTGGATGATTACACAGTGTCAATAAATATTGATTCCCACATGATAAATAAATGTCAATTTCTATGCTGTTGGAGGAGCTGCGTGTTGACCTAAACACAATGAAAATAAGACATTATTGAGTTGTTAAGCAATATATTTATGGTTGTGTATATTTATATTGAGTTGTCCAAACTAGCTTTAGTTTGGTTGCCTTATCTTATGTACACTAAGATTCTGTCTGCAGCACAACACAGTATGTAGTAACATCAGTTGGGATGTTTTTAAAGAGTATCTCTTAGATACCCAATTTTTTCACAAGCTTGTAGGGATCTCCATCGTTACAGAGTAACCTGTAGCAGATCATCCGGGACATAACAAGATAGATAGATTATGTGAGTTTGAATTATGAGATTATTATCTTTGGGTGTATATGAGTGCCAGTGAATTCTATTCAATGTTCAAATTACATATGCCTAAATATGACAGAATTGATACCCATTGTAAGTTCCTGCCTGTTTTTGTGATTTGTTTCTAATCGTTATTTCCAGATATAGTATATCAATTGAAAAACACTACTCTGAGCTATTCTTTCAACTGTCCTTTTTGGTACAAAGTATTATTAGTTTTTCATTTTGACCATTCTGCAATTTGCCTCAAATAATGTGGGACAATATTTATATTTTGAGGTTTGTTTTTATCTTAACAATTTTCAAATATATTGGCAACAAATTCATTTAGTTTTTGCATTACAGTTTATTTGAATTTTTACAAAATGATAAATAAATGAAATTTTAGAACTAAAGTTTAATGAAAATAAAAAATTGCCTTCTAAAAATGGTTTATTATACATTTTAATTAATTTAAATGCAAATGTAGTAGATTGATTTCTGTCACAGCTTGCCAAATAATGTACAATTAATATTGCATATTGAAAATATTCTGTTACATGTCAGAGGGACAGAACTCATTTTCATAAGATGTGCATTATTTGTGGCAAAATGACATCAGTGGCATTGTCATCACATCTCTTTTTTGATTCTCGGGTGGCTTGAGTTATATGTATGTTTCCAAATACAAATGAAGGAAATTTTACAATCTAAAATTTTTAATATAATTTTACAGCAGAAATAAATTAGAAATATTTTTTGTATGACCGACTTTTTGTAGAATATTAATTTAAAAACATTGTAAAATGTAATTCTGATAAATTGAGTAAAAATATGCCAAATAAGCTGCAGACAAAAAAGTTATGCATCGATAGAATTGTCTGGTGTGCGGCTAAATCCTCAGATGGGCACGTAAATGATTATGGTTCAGGTTTTATTACAAACCAGGTGATGTTACTGGAATGTCTTAAAATTGCTATCCCTGTATCCCATAAAAAGGCTTGCTGTTTTCAGAATATTTGGCATACCTGTTGTTTGGAAGGCTTTGAATGCCAGATGTGCCCATGGATAATGGAATCTGATAAAGGCCATGTCGCCCAATAGTGAGATGAGCACAAATGGCTGCAATGGCATCTTTGTTCACTGTCCAGAGATGGGAAGAAGCCTTGCTACAAAATGCTCTCTCTCCATATTATTAGCAAACAAATTTGCATGAGTTGCCTTTCAGGGAAGGATTGCAAATTGTAATGCTTGATTCTACACCATTAGGGCTTCCCGGGTATGTCCGTCACATTTCTTAGTCTCCACATTCATTGCCCTTAGAGCACTCATGGATCTAGACGGGTACCGGTTTCGGTTGTCTACAGGTACAAGGGATTTTGAGTAGCAGTTGCAATATTCTCCTTCAAACCCTTTCACTCAACTTACCAATACACTATGCACCACGCTTATCTGGGCAAGAGTAGGATCTGAAGGTTCCTTTTAAATTGAATCATTATTTTAAGATAAATTGTCCATTTGCTATGACGGAGGCATCAGAATCAAACAAAACTTTCTCGGTGCTTAACTTTTTTGTCAACAAGTATACGTTGCCTGCTTGCTTTTAGAACAAAATGTTTTGATATTAAAATTATTCTACTAAATTTTGATTATAGATAAGTAGAGTTCCTACAATATTCCTACAATGCATTAAATATTTATTGACAGATCACTGTTAATATGATATTTTAACATGTAATATTGTTTTGGTTTAATTTTTGAATTTATTTTTTACAGGTTGGAAGATAATAGTGATCAGAAAAGTGTTAGAGGTAAATGTGTACTATTATTTTAATAGAGAGCTAAAAAATATAGTAAAACCTGTATAAACTGGGATTGTGTGGTACAAAATTTTTTCCCGATTTCTGAATAGGTTTTAGTATTTTTCGCTGTTATCTAGTATAGTTAAAGAGTAAAACAAATGTCATGCAGTTATGTGTATTTTTCTGTAAAACCATTTTTACATATAGAGTTTTATTGTTAGGTTTAATTCAAAATATGATTCTGACCAAAGATGGGCAGGTATATTTGACCAAAAAAAGTTGTCATTCACGAGAGCTTCTGCCACATATTCAAATACTTCTCGGATGTAATCCATATGAGCTCTTATGATGGTAAACGAGCTGGTTTGAGTACGGAGAACTTGTGTCTTGCTCTGCCATCAGAAATTGTAATTTCATTATGGTAATTCAGAGTCCAAGTTATTCTGTATTATAAATTTTTGACAAATTATAATCCTCTAATTTATAATTATAGAGATTGAAGTTAATGATTAATGATTAATGTGTAAATTGACTTGTTTTAGAATACTTTGTATTTGTTATTTATTAACTAATCTGTATGAGATAAATTAATAGCACCATGTTGCAAAATTATGTTTCCAAGGATTGAGAACAAGCAACAAACACATTCTCAGTTCGTAGAAGTATTTGATTGTGTCCCATTGTTGCTTGATCTTTGTTTCTGTGGAAAGGTTCAAAATAGTTTTCATGTTCTGTGATGACTGTTACTCCTAGAAGCATTTTTTGCTTCATTTAAGTTATGTTCTTTGTTTTGAAAAACCTCTTCTTGGCTGTTAGTAAAATTTAACAGAAAATTGCTGTGTTTAGACAGGTTTTACTGTAGTATAATGTTTTAGCATGAAAATCTTATTCTTGTTCACGTAAAGGAGACAGAATAAAATACATTAATCATGTCTAAGTTATCATAGATAACAATATCGATTATTCAGAATGAAGTAGTAAACAATTTTAAGAAGTTTTGAGATTAGATTAAGATATACATTTGTTATATTTAGTAAATACATAACATTTTGGAATTCCATCGACAAGATTATCATTAATTTCCACTACCAAAACAAATGTAAAATAGTTTTTTTCTTCTCTGTACAATTGATTGAATCCATACATGTTGCTCTGCATCTGTCTCCCACTGTTTATTTTATCCAGTCCTATCAATCTTTTTCTTACTAATTGTTTTTCATAGTTGTCTTTTATTGGTATCACAGGCTACTTCACTACCTATCATAAGATCATGCTGTTCATTCTCTGTTAATAAAAAAGTAATATATAGTATAATACACTGTAATTAGTTTAAAAACCAGTCATTCTAATATTTCTTAATAACATCTAAATTGTTATAAATACAATAAGAATTAAAAAAAAACTATTACAATGGAACCCCATAATCCCTGTCCCAGAAATATGAAAGATAGACATATGGAAAACTTATAAATGCAAAAAGTCAAAGAACTCCTAAACAGAACATTGCAGCTTGCAAAACTAATTTGATTTCTACAAATTGGCATACAGTGCTCATTGTGCATTCCATGAGAATATTCTTTGAGTTTACTTAAAAGATTCAATAAGATATTAAGATTTTCAAATACAAAAAATTGGTACTTTCCTTTTACATAAAAATGCTATACTTCTTGTGGCTGTCAACTTGATAAAGTTATCATTTATAACATGACATCCACAGCTACTACTGGCTTTTGCTTTGCTGATTTTCAGTCATCTTTGGTCTTCTGTAAAGTAAATGCCATGAAAATGACATCTAAAAGAAAGAAAGTAGTTGTTATGATGG
This sequence comes from Centruroides sculpturatus, assembly GCF_000671375.1. Lineage (NCBI taxonomy): Eukaryota > Metazoa > Arthropoda > Arachnida > Scorpiones > Buthidae > Centruroides > Centruroides sculpturatus. Next base: position 57,344 of record NW_019384824.1, read on the forward strand.
AGAAGAAATTAGAAATTTAAAATAAATAATACAGTTTATATACATTTTGTCATTAATTAATGAACTTTCCAGATAATCAGGATCAGTCCAAGTCCAGTTCCACTTTAATTAATCTGGAATATGCAAAAATTGTTTTAAAAATATTAATATTTTTAAAAATTATCAGTTAATCCATTATTTATATCAACTTTAATGTACAAGTAACAGAGTAACAGTCTAATTTTAATATCAAATTAAAAGCTGTATCCACATCAGAAAGGAATTACTTACCTTATAGATTTATTTAAAGTAGCTTTAATTAATTGCCAACTAATTTTACATAACCCATGAAGAATCCAATGGTTTCAATTATTTAATTAGATAAATATCATTCTATTTAATAAATGTGTTTTTTTCATAATAAAATTTAATAATCTTAGCCAAAGGTAAAATATTAATATATATACATTTTTAATGTTCTCGTCGTCCAGGCATCCTCTCAGATCTCGAAAGCGTGTCTGTTGGTTGTCATCGGATATCTACAGAACTACACCTGGGCGCTGATATGTCTGTCGCTGGCAGTGGCCGCGGGAGGCCTGCACGGAAGTGCCGTATTTATGAATCCTCAGGATATCGCTCCTCAGTATGCCGGATCAGTATTTGGTAAATATTGAAATAATTATTTGAGTACTTTTGCTTCTCTTATTAATTCTCTTCCAATTTAATTCCTTTGTAATGAACTTTAAATTTTAAAAATTGTTGTTTTTAATAAATTATCAAAATAAATATATGGAATTTTGAATGAATTAGATCAAGTACAAAAATGTAAATTTGCATTCAATAACTGATTTTGGGATACAGGTATCCCTTGTATAACACTGTAGTTATGTTCCAAGAAAGTGCCATGTTATGCGAATTCATGCTATACAAATCAAAATCTAGAGATAGAATAGTATACTTTTGCTAACTTTTGGAACCTATTTTGTTACAACAATCAACAATTAACTAAAAATCACAATTTAAAAGTATTGTATTACGCATTAATATTAATTTTAGTTAAACGAGGACATTTTTGTTTTTACAAAGTATTGTCATCTACCAAGCTTTTTTGTCGATGTTGGTCAGAGTATTGGCAATGTCTTCATTTTTCTTATTTTTATTTTGTCATCCATATAAAATATTGTACAATAAAAATATGTTCAGTTGACTACTGAACAATTATTTCGTCCGAATTTGTTCTAATACCAAATTGTTGAAGTTGGGAACAGTTTGAGCTGAGCTATTGCTGTATTTACGAATGATTATTTACCTATGGTTAAAAAAGGTTTATTTAAAAATTTATAGGTAAATGTTATTAAACTTAACACGGCATGTAAAGCCTAATGAAAATTACATGTTTTGAAAATAATAATTGTGGCTATTGTATCATCTGAAATTATTTTTTTTTATTTTGCACAAACAAAATAGATATATTTATATAATACACAATAATAATAATAATAATAATCAAAAACCTAACTATTGAAATATAATTTTTATATTAAAAATTATAACGACTAGTGATATCTAGTTTAAAAAATATTCCGATGCTGAAACGAGATATCTCAGGTCAACCGGTCAAGGTCAGAGGTCACAACCCTGAGGTATCTCGGGAATAACACAGGACAGGTTAAGGTAGCTCAGTTTTACACAGGACAATCCATAGAATTCCTCACATAATTGGCTCATGTAATAGTTTTTTGGGCACTATTTACAGTTCCCAAAAAAGCACGGTTTTGTTATATAATAAATACCATGTATGCAAGAAGATAAAAATTTTGATTTTGAAAGGGAGCAGGATATATGCCAATTTTAAATTGCAATTACACTCATGACTATGAAGCAGCGGGGAAGGTTACACAAAACTTTTTTCTAGCACACGCTGAGTTATAAGCAAGAAAATATGATAATGGTTGACTATCTATACTAATATTATAAAGAGGTAATGTTTGTAAGTATATAAGTTTGTATGCTGCAGGTAATCTCCAAAACTACTCACCCAATTTCAAAAATTCTTTCACCAATATTTAGAATGGAACTTCAGGGTGGACATAGGCTGTATATTATTCCGTTAAACATTCATATAAATTAAGATATAATCTACGTTAAGGCTTTTATGTCCAACAGATGGCGCTATGAGTACAACATCCTAAGTTTGCTTTTCTGTGAAAATGAACTAAAGCAGATCATCATCTATCTATTTATATAAATAAAAATGTAATGTTCATTTGTTCCTACCAATTCCTTTGAAATTTTGACACAATGCTGCATTCGAATAAGCACGTGTTTTTATATAATATACATGTCGAAATTCAACCCCACTGAAGGGAGATGGTTAGGATTAATTAAGGCTTACGGTAAAGAACTCTGCTTCTATTTATACCATTTTAGATGCGGGTTTTTGATTGCATTTTAATAGGGTACGTCAAGAGAATGTACACTAAGAAGAAATTTTTTGAAAATTCCCCCTCACGGGGGAAGTGTTATAAATTTATAATAGATACATTTTGAGCCACAACAACGTGTGGCAGGGTCTGCTAGTATAGTATAGTTAGGTACAACTTATAAACAAAATACTTTTTTTTTACAGGTATAATGAATACGGTTGGAGCCATTCCTGGTAAGTTTGTAAAATATTTATTTTTGAATTCAAATAATTAATATTCTTTTATAACATTTTTTATCACAAATAGTTTTTCATTTTAAGAAATAAAAAATAAATATTTATTTAATGATGGGAGAAGACAAATTATTTCTTTTCTTAAAGAAAATATTTGGAACTGGTGGGTACATTACGAAAGTTAATTTCACTACATACTTATTAGCACACACCAATCGAAACCTGATATTAAGCAAATATTCAAAGAAACATCATCACTAAACCTGTTTTTTTTTAAAGCTACATGCCAACCAATGCCGAATATTATCGGGCTAGAAACTATTATAGCAGTTTCTAGCCCGATAATATTTGGCATTGGTTGGTGTGAAGCAAATATACATCCACAATTGCAAATATGCAATAATCATTTATGGCAGTTGTGGATGTATATTTGTATTTATTAGTTTTAAAACATTTCTGTACTTGTGATAAGTGTTCCAACTCCTAAAGTTTAGTTCTTTTTTCCACTCTTACTTTTCTTAGAGAGCACCTCATTAGTACCCAAATGACTTAGTGACTTGGTTGTCATCTGTTTTGAGTTTGTTTGATTTTAAAACATTTGTCATTAATGGATACTGTATTTTGTCTCCCCCTCCACTCGGTTCATTGTGCTTTACCAGTCTGAATGGTTGCCATTTCTATTATTTTTATTTTTGGGTAATACTGCATGGTTCGAAAACATGGAGCATTACCCAAAAATAAAAATAATAGAAACGGAGTCCTATACCTTGACAACGGAATGCCATCGACTGCTAAAGTTGCAAGATTGCCAGTTCTTGCTTCTATTCTCAGAACTGTTCATTGCAAATAAAAAGCTAAAAAAAAGCACATGCCATATCAAATTTTCATTTAAAACAACAAATCTTTAAATTCATAATGTTTTGCTAACTATTTGAATATAATATCTAAGCCTTTTGTTGTTCTCATTTGTGAGGTTTCTTTTTATGCTAATATTGGAGCCTAAAGTTTTATTTTAAAAAATCTAAATTTACCTTGTAATTTTTATACTTTGCATTATATCACAAGTATGAAGTCTTTTAATTAAAAATTTTTAGACTATTACATTATTTTCAAAATATAAAAATTTTAGAATATTTTCATGTATCATTTTTTTTTTCATTTCAATATTGCACAAATCTCAGAAATTTAGTAAATTCTGTAATGATATAACTAACAGTATAAAGCATATGTCTTGATGATATATGTAAAACAACATGATAATTTTAAAACATTGGTTTTCTTTCAGGTTTTGTCGGGGTGTATCTGGCCGGTTACATTTTAGAGACTTCGGAAAGTTGGAGTACTGTTTTCAATTTGACCGCACTGTTGAATGTTTTGGGATGTCTGAGTTTTGTTATATTTGGCATTGCCAAGCCGATCGTTCCGGAAACAGAAGATAAAGTACTGCACACATGAACTTAACGGGTAAATATTTTCTTTCCGGTTGCATTACCATATTTAAGATACAAGTTTTCTTAATTAATTAATATTTAGAGGCCTAGAAGCATTATTTTATTTAATATTAGTCTACTGTGACTATAATCTATTGTACTGATTTAATTTGCTGACGAAATTAGAGATTTGATTGGCCTCTTGGTTCAAAAGAATAAACTTTTATTTTGCCCGCATGCAATATTTTCATATATTTTGCAACTTTTTCCCCTTTGTCGGCAGGTATTTTATCACACACTTCAATTATACAATAAAAAATTTTTCAAAAATTTATAAAATTTAAACCATAATCACCTTCTTAAAATACAATGGAACCTCGAAAACTCGGCTCTCGATAACCCGGCACTCCGGATAACTCGGCCTCACCTGGCAGGGCAAAAAAATCCTTAGTTAATTAATTTTCATTATAGACAGCTTTATAAAAGTATAAAAGCTCTCATAAAGTATTTTTCTGAGGTCTGTCTTATCAGGTAAATTACTGTACACAGTGTATTCATTAATTTTCATTTTCATGTAGTAAAGGCTCTATGCCTTCATAAAGGACGTACTTTTCCTTTGTTTAAGGGTATTTGGGCAGTTTATTCTCTGTTATATTTGTAAGTAAACAATACATACAAGTACAGTACATTATTTTCTGAGGAAACACTCGTACTTATTTTTTTAACCCCATTCCCGATAACCCGGCATTTTCACAGACTCGGCTACCCTTCGGTCCACATTAGGCCGAGTTTTCGAGGTTCTACTGTACTTAGATAACTTATGCTTAAGTCTTCCTAGTTTTTTCCAATTCCTGAAGGATAAAATTCAAAATACTTTTTTTTTTCCTTTTTTTTAACCAGGCTAAAAGTGAAAAATTATAATTAATTAATTAATATTAATGCAATAACAGCAATGTTTTCTTTTTAAGATGCCCTTTGTGAATATAATTGTTCCATTTCAAATATATAATAACGGAAAAGAAATGTGTGTGTGTGTGTGTTCATAAAGTTGTCTTTTAAACATATTAAAGAAAAAATATTTTATTTAAATGGAAAGCTGCAATTTTATACAAAACTCACAGCCTTTTGTGCCCTAATAAGATGGGTCTTCACTCACGACACTCTGCTTGAGCTACAACATATAGAAGATATAGCTGTTAAACATGGCTACATACATATATACATACAAGAAATACTTTGGCTGTACACGAGGTGTTTAGCCCGCAGAAAAGAAAGTAAGGGAAAGGGGAGGGGGAGAGGAGAAAGGTAGGATCACTTTGAACAGTGTACAGTACATAAGGCCACAGTACCCTCTATGTTTGATGTTGGCATGCAGTTTTTAGGCTGCAAGGCTGTAGTCCTCCAAAGGGTCTAAAAGAATACCCGAGTATAGCAAACACCAATGATTCAGTGCCACCATAAATAGCTAAGCGTAGAAGTTAGTAGGAAGACTTATAACCAGGGCTGTGGAGTCACTTAAAAATCTACTAACTCTGACTTTGCCTTAAGTCCCCCTCTAGTTGGAATTGGATGGTGTTACCAAAAGAGACCTGGAAATTCTGATGTCATCACGTGACCTTAGAATAAAAGATTCAATAAATAGAGTTCAAATAAAGATAGAACACAGAGGAGTCTTTTAGCAATGACACAGTCAATATATAAATATGTATTCAATAATTTTTACTTTTTCGGCTGTTATATATAACAGAGGGAAAGCGTAGCACTCGGTCAAAAAATGACCCCTCCTAAATTTTTTCATTTTTTGACTCGGGACACCTTGAAATTTTGAGATACATAGAAAAAAGTCTCAAATCTTTTGCATGTGTGGGGCATGATTTTGTTCAACCTGTTTGAAGCCTAATAACTAGTGTTGCAACGAATAGTATATTCGGCCAGGAGCGTGGCTGAATATTCAGCCAAACTATTCGGCTCGATTAGCGCACGTACGAAAATTGGCATGCAAACCGTATTATGGCAAGGACCCTGCTCTCTATTGGCCCACTGTCACTACGCTTTGCCAATCATGTTAATTCTTGACAGTTCAGACAAGAGCGTCATGGCAGTATGTGATAAGTGATGATATCAAATGTGGATAACAATGAAATGACCTACATGTGTAAATAACGGAAGAAGAACAGAGAAGAACCGCAAAGTGAAAATATGAAAATAAATATGAAATTGAGTTGATAACATAATCAAACAAGCCGAGGCAGCTTATTGGCTCGAAATTTGTGGCCATCAATGCCAAACAATTGTTGTCATAGACTTCGGAAAGATAAATGCTCGTAATGAAAGTCACTTAGCGTGCACGGGCGAAAGCCTGGGGTCATTCGGGCTACCAAGCTGTTTCGAATCTGTGAAATCATAACTGTGACTTATACCGACGTCCTATCTGTCTCTTTTCTCCGTTATCACCAGACTATAAGTCACGTAATTATAAAATGGAAAATCTATGACGGAAAAGTGACGAATCGAAAGTATCGCGAGGGCGTATTATGATGTATGCATAGGCATACGTGGACTAGAGCGATATAGGGAAGAGCAAAGACGAGCGTTTAAAAAGAAGGATAGGCAGGGTCAGACCCTCANACGTAATTATAAAATGGAAAATCTATGACGGAAAAGTGACGAATCGAAAGTATCGCGAGGGCGTATTATGATGTATGCATAGGCATACGTGGACTAGAGCGATATAGGGAAGAGCAAAGACGAGCGTTTAAAAAGAAGGATAGGCAGGGTAAGACCATCAGATGTGCGATGATTCTCGAATGAATACAGTCGACCCCCCTATAATTACGGTCCCTATAATTACGATTCCTATAAAACTATGAAAAAATATACGTATTTTGGAAATGTTGAGTTGGATTAGTGTAGAATCGATTAATTTTATGGAAGAAAACCTTTCAATCAGCCATAGTCCGTAAACTTGACACGTGTCGGCTGTGATTGGAACGACTTGTAAGAAATCGGATTCCTAATAAATTGGAACGTATCTTATAGGGGGGTCGACTGTATGTGTGTACGTGTGCTGATCTTTGTAATTATTAGTCACTTGTATTCACAATTTATATTATGTTCTTTTTTATTTTGTGCATGTTACAAGTTATAAATAAATATAAACAAACAACACTAACCCGATAACATTAAATCTAAATACCAAAATGATTAATTTACTGTGTTTTTTGTTATTTCTTACTCCTGTTTTTAGGTATTTGGCCGAATACTGAATAGTAACTTAATATTCGTTACATCACTACTAATAACTACTGTGGTTTGGTTTTTAAATCTGAGTTAACACAGGAGTTATTAAGCGTCAAAGTGGTTGAACTAAATTGTGCCCCCATACACATCCTAACATCTTAACAGGTTTCACTATACTCTTATAAAATGACAAAAACCTTACTTTTGAGGGTAGAGACGAGTTTTATTTTTTTAAAAATTGTGAATGCTAATAACGAGTAAAATATTCATTAAGTTCAACCACACTGGAGAAATGACACATGACCTTCTCTGTCTTCACCCTGTCGACCTTTAATGCTATTAAATTTTGGTTCTTAATTATTGCCACTTTATATGCAAGCTACAGTACCAAATTTTGTTTCTTAAACTTTATTTTCTGTTCTGAGATAAACAATATCTCAGAATGGGTAAAGAAATTAGACACCAACACACATGCGTGCAAATTTTTCCCCTTTTATTGACTTTTTGGGGGTTCAGGAGGTCTCCAATCGTGTAGATTTGCAAAAAAAACTGGGAGGGTCAAATTTGACATGATTCCAATACTTTTTCATTTCATATACGTAAAAAGGAGTCGGAGTTTGTGGATTTTTTGACGACTCGAACTCCACAGCCCTGCTTATAACTACTTAATGCTAATGAAACTGAACATGAGTGTGAATCTTAATACTACTTCACAGCTAGACAGACAGTGTGAAAAAACAAATGAACACAACGACAAACTAGACAAGACAAATACAAATTTGGGGTCGTGCGTGTTTATTTATTAATTTATTTAATTTATTTTTTTTTTCAAACATTAACTTACTAACTGAACTAACCTACCATAACCAGAAATCAAGCTAAAAATCCCTAATCTAACTTACAACTAACTTAAACTAACCAAATTTAGACCAAAAAGAAGACGGAAAATAAGAATTAAAATACAAGGTAGAAAGCAGCTAATTGCCATCTGTGCCCCCAGAGAGTGTGCTCCCAAGAGCCCCACTAAAGGATATGAATGTGAGTAGATGATGGAACATTGTACATGTGTGAATGAGATGGTGCAAGTTGCAAGGCCAGTTAGACCCTTCAAGAATAGCAGCTCTCATTAAACTATCCCTAATGTGATTGCACCTATTGCAGCAAAAAACTAAGTGAAGTGGTGTTTGGTCCTCCAGAATGCCACAATCGCATTGTAGATTGTCCCCGAGGTTAAATCTGTGCAAGTATTGCTTAAAGTTGCTGTGTCCTGTAAGTAGCTGAGTGATGGTGTAACTAGGGTAAAAGTGACGAATAATCACAGTAGTGTCAACCTTGCGGATGAAAGTGTAGGTGAGTCTACCAGTGATGTCACGGTCCCAGCTGTCTTGCCAGAGAATGAAGATTTGCTTCTTGACGTGATTGTCGATGTATGAGGTAGGAATGTAACTGAAAGTACTAGTGACTGAAGACTTTGCAGCTTGTTTGGCAAGATGGTCAGTGGTCTTGTTGCCGAGAACCTCCGCATGACCTGGGACCCATTGGAAATCTATTGTAATGTTGTTGTCTAAGTATCTGAGAATGTGGTGTATGAGATGGACGAGTTTTAAGCGACCATCAGACTTCACAATCCTGTGTAAAGCTACCCTACTGTCAGAATAAATGCGATAGTGTAAGTAGTGTCTTTTGTCCTTTCTACGCCTAATGCAAATTAAGCTCATATAAATAGCTAAAGATTCTGCCTGTGCTACTGAGCACTGTGTACCTAGACGGAAGCAAGCGTTGTGGCATTCATGGCTGGCCTAAGTTGGACTAAACTACAAAAGCGGCACCCACATTGTCACCCATCTTGGAACTGTCAGTGTAAATCCTAAACATGGGATGATCACCTGGATCTTTGAAGTAAACGTCAGGGGCAAGCTTGTGGGAGGGGTGGTAATTGTAAGTCGTGATGGTATTTTTGTCAATGCTGAATTTTTTGATATCATCGATCAAGGTCAAACTGGGGGAATCTTACCTACTCTAATCATTTTGTCGACATCTGAGTCACTATAATCTCACCAGGGTAAGGTGATGAGATTTTCCTGCCAAATAATGCATTTAATTTCTAAGTCGATAGGGGTCAGTCAACCCTGACATTACCAAAAGGGCACTAGTGGATGCGGTCCTATAAGCCTGCAATCCTTTCAACAGATAACATTTTTTTTATGGTTATGGACTTTATGCCATACAGGACTGGGGCCACGAGGCTACCAGAAATGCTGGCTGAATTGCACCCCTGTAAATAAGCTTAGTAGCAGTAGGGTCCAGGCCCCATGTGTTCCTAGCAATACTAATGAGGGTGTTGGCCATCTTTTTAACTTTGTCTGTGATGTACTTGATGTAGGATGTGACATCTCTCGTCAAGAATAATGCCTAAATATTTAATTTTCGTCGTTTGCTTTATTCTGTGAGCACCTATTCGATGGCTAAGCTTCCTGACAAGTGGTGCGTTCCTACCAACTATCATGCTTTCACATTTGTCTGTGTTAATGGGTTGCCTATGCTTAATACTCCACTGGTTAATGTTATTGAGAATGTCATTGCATATGTCCTGTAAGCATTCACTGTTCCTGTGTGAAGCTAGAATAATTGTGCCATCCACATAGCCCGATATGCGGCAGCCAGGAGGCAGGATGTCATTTAACTGCAGGATAGAGTTATAGGCTATGTTCCAGAGACTAGGACCAGACCTGGATCTCTGAGGACAGCTCCAAGTGATGGGTATGATTATGTTATTTTGTGTTGTATAAACACCTGCACTCCTGTCACTAAGATAAGATTGAAGAAGTTTGTAAAGATTTTGAGGGCAGTGATGAGTGTGTAATATGTGCAAGATAGAAGGCCACCAGGCATGATCAAAGATGCCTTTAAAGTCAATAGTGATTATTGCCATATGCTGATTATTAAGCTTAGCCTGGTGGATGGCAACTACAGTACCTTTTTGTGGTACTTTGAAACCGTGCTAGTAGTTATTAGTAGTAATTCAAACACAAATTATTATTGTATTTATTTTCAGGCACTTGGCAATTTTTATCATGTAAATGTATAAGAGAAAATCCATATAAAAAAGGTTTTTAAAATATTTTAGATAATACGAAACCGTATGTTTCTTAAAATAAAGAGTGTTAAGGGCCAAGAAGTTTTTGTAATTCCATAACAACAAGTAAACAAAGGCAATGGAAATTTGTGGTTTTAATATCTTGATAACCTGTAAATTAAAAAGGTATGTTTTTTTAAAAAACAATACCTAATATGTTTGTTGTTTATAATTTTATAGTGTTGTAACTTATGAACTTTTGTTTTTAGTTGGCTGAGGAGGGGTAATAAATGCCCAAAACGTGTGTAAATAATATCAACACGTATCAACTAAATAAAATTTGATGATAAAAATTGCCAAGTGCCTGAAAATAAATACAATAATAATTTGTGTTTGAATTACTACAGTACCTTTGTTTTTAGAGAAGCCAAACTGATTCTGGTGCAGGTTCTATGCTTGTGTAGATGCCAAATGATCCTATTAATCATTAGACCATCTAACACTTCCCAGAGTTGGGAGAAGGTAGATTGGTCTGTATTTTTTGTAAGTGTTAGTGCTGGTGGGTTTGGAAATCAATTTAACACTAGCCTTTTTCCACTGAGTAGGAAAAAGGCCAGTGTTCAAGAAGATATTGGAGAGAATTACAAACGCTGTAGGATTGGCCTCAAATGCGTGTTTAATCATCCTATGGGTTTTTATACCATCTTTGCCTGAAATCCTGCTTTTTAATTGGTCTGAAATGGTAGTCTCCCATAACTCTATTGCTCTCCATCTGTTGCTAGGGATGCAATTCGTGCTGCATGGTTCTCAAAACCCCTGCCCGGACCGCTCCCCCGGGGTCGGGTCATGCTCATTCTCAAGCGACTGTCCCATAAATTTCTGTCAATGTGTTTTTCTCCTATTTTGGAGAAGGCACAGCTGGGTTCACACAGTCCTAGCCACCACCCCCTCCAAAGGAACACTTGCATTTTCTGCTTTGAACTCTGTAAGGGGACCATCAAAATTTCCCTGGATGTCAATCTCATGCTCACCATCACAATCTACAATTGGGGATCTCTCAACTAGATCTTGGAATGCAACAATTAAATTGTATTACACGTCATTACTTCATGGCTCCAGTTCTATTTACAAAAATAAATCACCAGTTTATTGACACTGATTCGACAGCCAGTTTCCCATCCAAAGAGTGAGGTCCTGGCCTCACAATTCATACAAATGAAAGAAAGATGCTCAGTTGTGTTCTATCACAGATACTTATAATACAGGGTTATTAGAGCATCAAACTATCAGCATCTGTAGGAAAGCAACTGTGCATAGTCTACTGAATGTGATTTTAGCATCCCTAGTGGCAAAATACAGAACTAAAGAAAACTAACTTGGAAATCAACAGAGATAGACAAAAAATTCAATTACAAAATGTTTTAGCAAAAAAGATTAAGAAAGTAGTAAATATTTACGCACAAAACAATACAGACATAATGCAAAGTTTGTGCAGGACAGGTTCAATTAGCCTGCCAAATAATGTACGGTACAGTGTTCAAAGTATGCACCATCAGTGATGATGCACTTCTGGATTTAGGATAAAACATCTCAAACAGCATGCAGCATTACAGGAGTCACAGAATTATAGGCAGTCCGTTAAATCTGCCGTGGTGAAAGGTTCCATAGCATACATATGATCTTTCAGGTATCCCCAAAAGGAGAAGTCAGGTGGCTGTGTCCATTCTGTACAATCACCATAGTGGTAGCAATACCTAGCGGTATAGGATGGAGACAGTGAAAGTTAAACTCCCATTTTTTGTTATGGTGCCAAAATCTCTTAGAGAAATTAGTGTCTGACAAACAAACAATCCGCTGGATTATTTATTGAGTAATGGAAAAATAATAGACTAATGTAAAGATTATTATAACCATCTCTCTCTCTCTAATCTTAAGAAGGCAGCATAAAGCAATTATAAAATTAATGTGTTTCTAATCATTAAGTTGAATTTAGAATATTTTGGAAGAAAGATTGGCCTGGAGTGGGACTTGAACCCCAACTCCTGCTTGTCATGCAGATTGTTGCCAGTTCCACACCTCTGGTCTAACTATGTCTTAGCCAAATTGCTTTATGTCTACTGTACATACATATCCTCAGACTCATAATCCAAAAAGGGTGAGTTGTGGCAAAAAGGAGACTATAGTCCTACAAATCATTCATTCAGGAACTTTCTTCGTTCCTTCCTGTCCATACACAATCATGCCCAGTGGTGATATTCAGCGGGTTCGCACAGGTTCGGCCGAACCCGTTGTTAAACACGTAACATTTCTCAGTGATTTTGTTTCTTTTAAAAAATATATTAAAATATACGTATTATACTCCGTAACACTACTAAACTAGAGCCTTAAGCAACCCCGCCTAGTGCAACCTCCATCGACCGTTTCAATCTCGACTAAAACGAGGTTCAATCTCGATCGACTCGAGAGAGTTCTCAAAACTAGATCCAGNTTATTTAATGATGGGAGAAGACAAATTATTTCTTTTCTTAAAGAAAATATTTGGAACTGGTGGGTACATTACGAAAGTTAATTTCACTACATACTTATTAGCACACACCAATCGAAACCTGATATTAAGCAAATATTCAAAGAAACATCATCACTAAACCTGTTTTTTTTTAAAGCTACATGCCAACCAATGCCGAATATTATCGGGCTAGAAACTATTATAGCAGTTTCTAGCCCGATAATATTTGGCATTGGTTGGTGTGAAGCAAATATAAATCCACAATTGCAAATATGCAATAATCATTTATGGCAGTTGTGGATGTATATTTGTATTTATTAGTTTTAAAACATTTCTGTACTTGTGATAAGTGTTCCAACTCCTAAAGTTTAGTTCTTTTTTCCACTCTTACTTTTCTTAGAGAGCACCTCATTAGTACCCAAATGACTTAGTGACTTGGTTGTCATCTGTTTTGAGTTTGTTTGATTTTAAAACATTTGTCATTAATGGATACTGTATTTTGTCTCCCCCTCCACTCGGTTCATTGTGCTTTACCAGTCTGAATGGTTGCCATTTCTATTATTTTTATTTTTGGGTAATACTGCATGGTTCGAAAACATGGAGCATTACCCAAAAATAAAAATAATAGAAACGGAGTCCTATACCTTGACAACGGAATGCCATCGACTGCTAAAGTTGCAAGATTGCCAGTTCTTGCTTCTATTCTCAGAACTGTTCATTGCAAATAAAAAGCTAAAAAAAAGCACATGCCATATCAAATTTTCATTTAAAACAACAAATCTTTAAATTCATAATGTTTTGCTAACTATTTGAATATAATATCTAAGCCTTTTGTTGTTCTCATTTGTGAGGTTTCTTTTTATGCTAATATTGGAGCCTAAAGTTTTATTTTAAAAAATCTAAATTTACCTTGTAATTTTTATACTTTGCATTATATCACAAGTATGAAGTCTTTTAATTAAAAATTTTTAGACTATTACATTATTTTCAAAATATAAAAATTTTAGAATATTTTCATGTATCATTTTTTTTTTCATTTCAATATTGCACAAATCTCAGAAATTTAGTAAATTCTGTAATGATATAACTAACAGTATAAAGCATATGTCTTGATGATATATGTAAAACAACATGATAATTTTAAAACATTGGTTTTCTTTCAGGTTTTGTCGGGGTGTATCTGGCCGGTTACATTTTAGAGACTTCGGAAAGTTGGAGTACTGTTTTCAATTTGACCGCACTGTTGAATGTTTTGGGATGTCTGAGTTTTGTTATATTTGGCATTGCCAAGCCGATCGTTCCGGAAACAGAAGATAAAGTACTGCACACATGAACTTAACGGGTAAATATTTTCTTTCCGGTTGCATTACCATATTTAAGATACAAGTTTTCTTAATTAATTAATATTTAGAGGCCTAGAAGCATTATTTTATTTAATATTAGTCTACTGTGACTATAATCTATTGTACTGATTTAATTTGCTGACGAAATTAGAGATTTGATTGGCCTCTTGGTTCAAAAGAATAAACTTTTATTTTGCCCGCATGCAATATTTTCATATATTTTGCAACTTTTTCCCCTTTGTCGGCAGGTATTTTATCACACACTTCAATTATACAATAAAAAATTTTTCAAAAATTTATAAAATTTAAACCATAATCACCTTCTTAAAATACAATGGAACCTCGAAAACTCGGCTCTCGATAACCCGGCACTCCGGATAACTCGGCCTCACCTGGCAGGGCAAAAAAATCCTTAGTTAATTAATTTTCATTATAGACAGCTTTATAAAAGTATAAAAGCTCTCATAAAGTATTTTTCTGAGGTCTGTCTTATCAGGTAAATTACTGTACACAGTGTATTCATTAATTTTCATTTTCATGTAGT